>NC_080047.1:41810421-41815421 GCF_026212465.1 Amaranthus tricolor
TTCCTTATTTCAGCCAATCTATTGTGAAAGGTAAAAAGGGGTAAAGAAATTTTGTGTTGATTGTCCTCTAAATATAAGTTTTCTTCTTCTGCATGTAGAAAGGGAATAAATAAATCAATTAAATTCCGGGAGGCTTCATAAAGTGCTTCTTTCGGGGTTAAACTGCCGTTTGTCCATATTTCGAGAAAAAGTATCTCTTGTTTTTCATTCCCATTTCCATAAGAATGAATACTATGATTCACATTTCGAATAGGCATGAATAGAGCATCTATAGGATAACTTCCATCTTGAAAGTTATTTTGCGCTTTTATCTGATATCCGCGATTTCTCTCGAGTTGTAATCCAATACACAAATCAATTGGTTCCGTCAAGCTAGCTATATGCTGTGTATTGTCAACTATTTCTACATAAGGGGGCAAGATGATATCTTGAGCAGTTACACATCTGGGGCCCCTAACACAAATAGACGCTTCGCAAGTTCCATATAGATTACTTCTCAATACTATTTCTTTCAAATTCAGTAAAATTTCGTGTACTGATTCTTGAATACCTACTATGTTAGAGTATTCGTGCGGTATTTTATCAAATTTTGCACGTGTGATACATGTTCCTTCTATTTCGCCAAGTAACGCTCTTCGCATCGCGATGCCTATTGTATCAGCTTGGCCTTTCATAAGTGGAGAGAGAATAAAGCGTCCATAATAAAGACATTTACTATCTGTTCTTGATTCAACACATTTCCACTGCAGTGTCCGAGTAGATACTCTTATTTTCTCTCGAACCATAGTAATATTTTACAAAATTGATCATATCTTTGAATCATTTATTTCTCTTGAAATCCCTTCAATTCTTATTTCTACACGCGTCTTTTTTTAGGAGGTCTACAGCCATTATGTGGCATAGGGGTTACGTCTCGTACGAAACTTAATAGTATACCGCTTCTACGAATAGCCCGTAATGCTGCATCTCTTCCGAGACCGGGACCTTTTATCATGACTTCTGCTCGTTGCATACCTTGTTCCACTACTGTACGAATAGCATTTCCTACTGCGGTTTGAGCTGCAAAAGGTGTCCCTCTTTTTGTACCCCTGAATCCACAAGTACCGGCAGAAGCCCAAGAAACCACTCGACCTCGTACATCTGTAACAGTCACAATGGTATTATTGAAACTTGCTTGAACATGAATAACACCCTTTGGTATTTTCCGTGCACTTTTACGCGAATTAATACGTCCATTTCTCCGTGAACCTGTTTTTGGTATAGGTTTTGCCATATTTTATCATCTCATAAATATGATTCAAAGATATATGGATATATCCATTTCATGTCAAAACAAATCCGTCATTTTTTTTCAGCAATAAAATATTTTAGCAATTATTTTAGTATTTTAGAAAGATCATTAGTATATAGTTTAGTAGAATGATTATCCTTGTCGTTGTTTATGTTTTGGGTTAGAACAAATTACTATAATTCGTCCCCGTCGGCGAATCAGTCGACATTTTTCACAAATTTGACGAACAGAAGCCCTTATTTTCATATTTGTTATTCTTTAGTTTTAATTTTGAATCTATTTTTTGGAAGAAAATAAGTTTCGTGATATTTTGAACCTTGAATTCTATTTTTGTAGAAAGGAATAAGGAATGTTGAAAAACGGCTTAATCGTTTGAATCTTTGTTGCGGAGTCTATAAATTATACGACCTCTGGTTGAATCATAACGGCTTACTTCAATCTTAACTCTATCTCCCGGTAGGATTCGTATAGAACTACGTCGTATCCTTCCCGAAACATAACCTAGAATCAGATCTTCATTATCTAAACGAACCCAGAACATACCATTAGGAAGTGATTCAGTAATCAAACCTTCATGAATCCATTTTTGTTCTTTCATTTCAGATAAAACCCCCTTAAAGTATCAACTAATAGAGGAGTGATATTAGACAAGCCTTTTTTTTTCTTTTTTTGTTCCCAAATAGGAAATATTGGATCCAATTCGGATATTAATATTCTAGGGATTACCATATATAACATAAAATTTCTCCGCCAATTCCTTCTAGTCGAGCTTCCCGATCCGTCATTATACCTCGAGAGGTAGAAAGAATTGCAATCCCCATTCCACCTAAAATTCTAGGAATTCGTTGATAGTTAGAATAGATTCGTAGACCAGGTCGACTGATCCTTTTTAAATAGAAAGTATTTCTATAAGCCCCTTTCTTATTTCTTCTATGTCGCAGCGTTAAAACCAAAAAAGTTTTATCTCTTTCTTGATGTTTTCTCGCATTTTCAATGAAACCTTCTCGTAAAAGTATTTTAACAATGTTTTCGGTGATGTTAGTAGATACTATTCGAACCGTTCCTTTTCTATTCATGTCAGCATTTCGTATAGAAGTTATTATATCAGCAATAGTGTCCCTACCCATAATGAACTAAAATCGGTGGTGTCCCAAAAATTTGATATAATCAACATGTTATTAGTTTCTTTTTAATTAAAAAATGAAAAAATTTAAAATGAAAGGTATATACGTGATACACAATCTACTATGATTGAAATTCATTCAAATGCCTTAGATTATCATTTTATAATACCTCAGGAGCTAATGAAACTATTTTAGTAAATTTTTGTCTCAATTCCCGGGCAATCGCACCAAAAATTCGAGTTCCCTTTGGATTTCCTTCTTGATCAATAATAACTGCGGCATTGTCATCATATCGTATTATCATGCCGTTGTCGCGTTTGAGTTCTTTACAGGTACGTACAATTACAGCTCTGATCACTTCGGATCTTTCTAAGGGCGTATTAGGTATTGCTTCTTTGATCACAGCAACAATAACGTCACCAATACGAGCATATCGACGATTGCTAGCTCCTATGATTCGAATACACATCAATTCTCGAGCCCCGCTGTTGTCTGCTACATTCAAAAGGGTCTGAGGTTGAATCATATTTTATTTTTATCTGTTCTTTCAATGCAAAACTAAATGCAAAAGGTGAAAAAGAAATATTGTTTGTCCAAAAAAACTTCCACTTGGTGTTATCCAAAAGATCCATTTCCTTTAGTTCTATATTCTTATCCTGAAATAATGAATTGAGTTCGTATAGGCATTTTTGATGCCGCTATTGTGATAGCTCTTCGGGCTACATTTTCTGCTACTCCGCTTATTTCATAAAGTATTCGACCTGGTTTGACAACAGCTACCCAATATTCGGGAGATCCTTTCCCCGAACCCATACGGGTTTCTGCGGGTCTTACTGTAACAGGTTTGTCAGGAAAAACGCGGACCCATATTTTTCCACCGCGACGTGCATTTCGTGTCATTGCTCGTCGCCCGGCTTCTATTTGTCTAGACGTGATCCAAGCGGGTTCAAGTGCCTGAAGAGCATATCTTCCGAAACAAATACGATTACCCCGATAAGATATTCCCTTCATTCTTCCTCTATGTTGTTTACGGAATCGAGTTCTTTTGGGGTTATAGTTGATGGTTCCTTTGTAATTCCATCTCTACTGCAGAACTGGACGTGAGAGTTTCTTCTCATCCGGCTCCTCGCGAATTAAAAAATGGAAATTTCATTTTTTAAATGTCTATTTTTATATAATATATAATAAATAATTAAGATATATATGTAAAAATATAATACACTGAATCAATGAATTCTTTTTTATTCATCTAGTTTACTAAATATTTTATTCTATTCTTTTTTTTTTTATTGAATTCCTTGTATTTTAACAATTGAATATGAGAATGAAAAAAAAAAAAAAGAATTTTCGTGGGCGAATATTTACTCTTTCAATAGCTATTTCGAGTGTAGAGTTAGCTTATAATTTTTCAGAATATATGAATTGTCCTCTGGTTCGTTCCGCCATCCTTTCCAATGAATTATCAGAATTCATTTTCAAGTGAATCTTATGTATTCATGGGTTCCGTCGTTCCCATCGCTTCTTGATTAATGGTTAGGTCTGAATTCTACAATGGAGCTTTTGTTTTTCCACCAACCCCCTTAGTCGTTATTGGCTCTAAGCTCTTATTTTTTTGTTCTATAGAACAGATTCATATCATATAATTTTGTTTGAATCTGTATTGATGCTTTAATTACATTTTCTTTTATGAGATGTTCAAAGACCTTACATATTGGAATTATATATCTTTTATATTAGATTCATTTTTTTCTTTCTCTCATCTTTCCATTTACCGGTATCCTTTTTTCTTTTTTGTATTTTAATTTTCTTTGACAGTAAATCTAATGAATTGTTTATGTCAAAAAAATTCAGTTGCTACAATGATAGGACTAAAATAGTATATCTTGACTGTTTCTTTGGATCCAGATAATGTGATGCGATGAGTTGGTTATTAGTTCTATAATTTTTAGTTCATACTTGGTACTATAACTTTAACTTTCTTTTTTTAGTCTTAATTTTAACAAAAACCAACGAGTCACACACTAAGCATAGCAATTATATCAAAAGGTAAATTTTATTTTTATTAAACCTTATGGGATTAAAAATTAGAATTGATTGGATGGAAAAAAGAATCAAAAAGGGTTGCCATTTTTTTGTTCCATCGTTCCATCGAAACAGAAAGACAAGTCAACTAAAGGTTTTTTATTCTTCGTCTATAAATATCCAAATTTTGATACCCAATACCCCATAGATAGTTCGAACGGTATAGGCACAATAATCAATTTTCGCATGAATGGTTTGTAGGGGAACCCTACCCTCTCTTATCCATTCGATACGTGCAATTTCTTTTCCATCGATACGGCCTGCAATTTGTATTTGAATTCCTTTTGTATCAGCTTGTTCAGTTAATTCGATAGCTTTTTTCATTGCTTTTCGAAATGATACCCTACTCTTTAGTTGTCCGGCTATAAATTCGGCAAGAATATTAGGGTCTCCATAAGGCTTTGCAATTCTTGTAATAGCAATGTTCAGTTTTCGGTTCACACAATTCAATTCTTTTTGGACATTTATTTTTAAGTCTTCAACCCCTTTTGGTCTATTTTCTA
>NC_080047.1:42170421-42302921 GCF_026212465.1 Amaranthus tricolor
TGAGTTGGATCTGTTGTCAATGCCATCATATAATCGGGAAAACATGAGACGCACACACTTCATAAGCTAAAGAGATACCATCCAAAAATCATATGGTAATAGGAAGAAGGAACCTAAGGACTTATAAAGTGTGCATGCGATCTTTAAATCATCAATGTGAGAGAAACCATCCCAACACCCACATGTGAACTCTTATCAAATTCGCATGTGGAAGGAATCAATAGAGGTCCCAGTTAATCAAAATAGTTGGCTCTGATATCATATTAAACTCAATTAGACTTATTGTCAATACCAGCATATAATAGGGAAATACGAGGTGCACTTTTTATAAGCCAAGGAGATTTTATCCAAAATTAAACTATATGGAAATGGGAGAAAAAGCTCAAATGACTGATAAAGTATGCACACCATTTTTAATTCATCTTTGTAGGACAATACATCCAAAAAAGTGTTTGTAATTCGATAGTTGATACCACAATGGTATCAAGTGAATCTCATTTAAGCGGAGTTCAAAAAACCTTAAGATATATACATAATCTTATTCTTGTCAAAATAAAAAGATTGCGATTTTTAAGTGACAAGGTATGTAAATTAGTAGGAGATAATACTTAACGAGTTTTGGAGCCACTTGTAGAGAAATTCTGGCCTTAGTGATGATACCAAATTGCCCTAATCCTCCAAGAACACCATAAAAGAGGTCTGCATTTTCCTTTTCTGAACAATTCACTAAATCTCCTTTTCCTGCATCCACATAATATCAAAGGATAAACAATATCTTCATCTTACCTATCCCTACATACGGAAAAATACTAATGGTTGAGGCCCTAAGATATGTTATATTGTCTAACATGTCCCCTCAACGAAAATCCTTTGGCCCTTTTTGCTAGATGTGCTCCTCAATTCTCATATTTGGTGCTGAATATTCCACTTTAAACGAGAGGTGGTTGAGAGTTAAATTCGTGACCTCTTATCACGCAGACTTCTTATAATTATACCATGTCAAGAAAACGACTCAATCAAAAGCCTAAGCTTTTAATTGAGACCAAAATATGTTATATACTCTAACACGAGCTCAATCCTACCATCAATTATTCCCAAATACAAAATTGACATTACTTCATTATCTCTTAAGTTTAATTGGATTTATTATGAGTGCCAACATATAAACGGAAAAGCACGAGATGCACACACTGTATAAGCCAAAAAGATATGTACCATCCCAAAACCATATGACTATAGAAAGAAGGATTCCAATAACTTATAAAATATGCACACTATTTTTACTTTATCGATATTATCAAATATACCAACACTATCAACTCATCCAAGTAGTGCAATAAGTCATAAAATCTTACCTGTTACAACTTCCAATTGATAGACATTACTACTATTAATTTGAGGTCCATGTTTGAATGCTTCTCCACTAATCCCACCATTTGATAAAGTCCCCCCAACAGACAAATACAAAAAATCTGTCCATGATTTTGGGGCCAACCCATATTTTATACTCTCATACAACACATTTATCCATAATTCACCTCCCAAAGCATCCACATAAGGATCCTCCCCTATATGAACAAAAAACCTTGGTTCTTCCAATGATTCCATACTTATAACAATCCCACCTTCATTTTGTGACTGCCCTTCAAGCGAGTGACCGTGTCCTCGGGCAGTTACAGTCAGTTGATCTGAAAACCGTCGGCTCTTTTTATAAACATATTTGATTGTTGTTGAGATATCAGAAACTGTTTTTGGAAATAAAATTGCTAGGGGAATGTAATGAAACCTATTGCCAAAATCATATGCTACATTACTCGTATTGTCGAAATCGAATTCACCATTTAGTTTAAGTTTCTTGAGGGATGATATTATGTGATCATTTAAGTTTTTGATGTTGGGTTGTGCATAAGATTGGTAAGAAAAGTTTGTGTTTATGAAAAGAAGTAGGAAATAACTTAGAATTTTTGTTAACATTTTTTTTATAGGAATGCCAAAAGATGTGCAGAAAAGAGTTGCATGCTTAGGGGTTTTAAAGAGTGTACGGCCGTGTGGGTAACGTAACCTTACTATGATGTGTAGAAACTTACTTGTTTTATGAAGACATTCAACTTCGCTTGGTATTGTGGTTTTTGAACTTATAAATTAGACTAAGACCCTTAAAAAGGGACGGATTTGGATTGGGTCTAATAGGATCCTAAATCCATAATCCATCCCTACTTATAATATAAATATAGTCGATTGCGAAGTTGGAATTCAAATTAAGGGTTAGATTGAGAGATTTCGGGTTGAGCTTTAAAAGATTGATAGATTACTCATATCAATAAGGTGAATCTTTTTTTTAGGGGAGTATATTTGTTAAGAATTCCAAAGTTAAGTACGCTTGTTGCGGAACAATGTGTAAAAGTGAGGCTAAGGTGCGCTGAAAAGATTTGTATTGGTTTTTGAAGCCAATATATGAGATACATGGGTAGTCACCTAGATTTGGTGGAATCGGGGGTGTTACAAGTGGTATTAGAGTCTCACAGCAACCATGGTAGCTGATAGTGTGTTCAATCCACTTAGCAGGGAAAAGTTCCTGGAACTAAGGTGCAATGAGTATGTTGCATTTCTAAGTGGGGGTGAGTGTGATACCCTGAATTGAGTTTTAAAAGAATTAATAGTCTACTCATATAAACAAGGTGCATAAAAAATACAATAAATTACGTGTTTGAACATGGAGGTTGACCATTAAAGTCAATTGCAACTAAAAGGATAAAAAATTAATAAATCTATGGGTGGTTTTTGTTTCTTAATTAATTTACTTCATCAGTCAATTAAGAGAATTTTACGTTCTTTTTTAGGAGAAAACAGTTAAGAAATTCAACTTTGCTTGTTTGTATGGTAACTTGTCAAAAAATTTAGTGTCATTTACAACCGAAAGGTGAAACTTCTAATGAAGGTTTCGTGGATTTCCATAATTAAGAATCAAATAATACAAATTGATGAATAAGACTTTAATTGAATATACTTGTAAAGATAAATTAATTAGAACATTATGAAAAATATAATTAATATCAACATAAAATTATAATGTAATGATTTATATCCTATACAAATTCTCATTTAGAAGATCGAAATATGAGACAATTTAACCCAATAAAACTAATTAAATAAACATTAACTTTCGTACTTAAAATATTTATTTTGCAAATATTTAATATATCATTTTAAATATTTAAAATTGACATTTTGAATGTTAAAATATTTTTTTTATTTAGATACTTGTAGGAGTTGTCTCACTAGTTAGAGTATCATGAAGAGTTGCTCTTGTTCCTTTTATTTTGCTATTTTTTGTTTTGAGTTATCGCTTTGATTTTGCAATTTTTTTTTTAATTTTAGTCACACTTTTTCTCCTAATTTCACAACATAATATCTTTTTTCATTTCATTAATTTATTTTCTTTTACGTTAAGAACACTTTAAAATATAAAATAATATCTATCTATATCTAATACTAAAACAGACATCATTTAATAATAAGTGTCAAGCTCTTATAGCTTTTTTTTCTGCTCAAATGCTACTCTAAGTGCATCTTCTTTGGGAAATAATTCTTTCCTTAATTAATTACTGCTCTAATGTATATTTTTTGGAAACAAATTTGACCAAAAAAAGTAAAATTTGTAAAGATATCATATTTAGCCATATTATTAGTGGTATTCTATTGTCATTAATAAGCCCTCTTAATTAATGCTTGAAGAAATAACTATATGCTATACAATCCTTTTATTCTTAATTATAATCAACTATTGTATATTTTTGTACCAATTATCCTATATTAAATATCGTACAATACAATATAATCAACTATTGTATATTTTTGTTACTATATGTATTAACATTATTCTTGTCTTAATATAAAAAGGGGATGAGACACTTTATAGTAATTGCAATAGAATAATAGTGGTTTATTGGCAATATAATGATATTAATTATATTTGGTTTTAAATTACTTGCAACATTTGCTTTTCCACGTATGCACTAATTCAATCTTTAATATCTCTACTTATAATAATAAAAAATTATAAAAATTTGATATTAATAATCTTTGCATTGTGACAAATCAAACAAGATCCCACTTAAATATGTTTTAACTAACAGATTAAGAATTAATTACAAATTAAGGGTGATGAGTAAATAATGCAATTTGATAATGTTGCAAGTGATTTAAGACGGAGACAGTATATATCATTTACAAATTTCGTAGTTTTCTTCACATTTTTTCTTTTCACCCTTTTTTTTGTTTTCATTCATCAAATCACTGACTTATTTTTTCTATCTCATCAATCTAAGTCTCATATATTTGCAGTTTGGGAGGAAGATTATTTTTATCTTTTTCTCATAAAAAAATCTCTATTCCTATATCTAAAAATTGTGTTTTTTGTTTTTTAATTATTTCTCTATAGATTTTTTGGGTTAGTTGATTCGAATCAAAAAGAGAAATAAAGCATATAACCAATCGCGATGAATGGGCCATATCACCTGCATTACTTAAATGATAAATATATTTCTATCTTATTTGCATTGATTAATAATATATGCATGTAAGGATTATAAAGGATACCATAAGTTACATTCTTTGCAAATATTAAATTTGTATCACTTCTAATAAAAATCTAAAATTTATACATTTTTCTAAAAAGTGAATTTTTTTCTAATGCAAGTTAAATAACAATGATGTAAGGATATTTTAGACACTAAATTTCAAGTAACAACACTAAATATATTAAATTGATATTTTTGTTTGAGTTTTATATTAAGTTTGAATTTTATTAATTGTTAATTAGATAATTAAATTTAGATTTGAATATAAATTGTTTGGATTTAATTTATTGGAGTATTGATTGATGTATATATATGTTTTACTAATGGTTTATTTAGTTGGTTTCTTTGTTTAGTTGTTAAAAATTGACTTTCTATTCAAATTGAGGCAATATAAACGGCGTTTAGAGATAGACGATATTTATAGAGGAGTAATAAAACTAGCTAGAGAAAAATTGACAATAACAATCATGATATTGTTTCCTAATACTAAAATTTAAAATTTTATTTTCCTTTATTTAGTTTGATCAATAACTAAAGACTTGACATTAACAGTGTCCTGATAAGAAAATAAAGAACAAGATATAAAATTAGAATTCAATTATTTGATTATCATCTAACATAAATTTTAAAATTTTACCAATTTGTATTAAGGTATAATCAATCATATATAGTGGTTTTATGGGTCAAAATTAGCAAATACTAAAGATTTTAATATGTGATGATGATAATAATATTCATACTTCAACATACAATGTTGTATACAAATAAAAAAGGTGGTTATATATTTATAGTAGATATAAATATGTCCATTTTCAAAATATGTATATATATATATATATATATATATATATATATATATATATATATATATATATATATATATATATATATATATATATATATATATATATATATATATATATGTTTAACTTTATTTTTCGTTTATTACATATATATATGGGTCAAAATTAGGCAAATACCAATCATTATTTTTTATTTTATTCTTTTTTTTGATAATTTCTTCATTTATTTATAAAAGTATATGTTAAATATAATTAAGTATTAATAGCTCGTGTTTAACACGGGCAATCACCTAGTTGATTAATAAATAGTAGATACTATATAAATAGGACAACTAATTTAAATTACAGATACTATAAAAAATTATTTTCTTTTTTTAGCAAACTAAAAGGAATATCAAAAGTATGAGACTTGATAAAAGTAAATTTTTTTCTCACAAAAATTTTCCAAACAAAATGATTCCAAGCTTACATCAAAAGAAATAATAATTCTCAGAATACCGTCCACATAAGAATGTGCTACTTCAAGAAACAGTTTAATCATAAAACCGCAACTCTAATTAGTGATTTTACCTTATCTAGAAGCCGCTACTTGAAGTAGTGGTTCAATGAAAAAACCACTACACTAACTAATGATTTTATAGTGAAAAGAAAATTAGATTTTGGGCGACAAAAATGAGGAGTTTAGGGCGACAAATAAGAGTGATCCAAAATCCAAAGGTGGCATATGGGCATTAGGGGCGGAGCAAAAATTAAAATTTTTGTTAAAGGCTTTGTGCAATTTTAAAAAAGACTAATTTGCGAATTACAGCTTTAAAGTTTAGCACTTTTGCGAATTACACCCTCAATGTTTATTTTTTGCGAATTACAGCCATCAAAGTATTAAAGTTTGCAGGTTTAAGCCAAAACATAGAATTCCGACTATTTTGGTGGTCGGGATTTTTGGTTAAATGGTTGAAGTTTTGTGTTTTTGGCTTGAACTTGTAGACAATTCACAAAAAATAAACATTAAGGCTGTAATTCGCAAATGTGCTAAATTTTAAGGCTGTAATTTACAAATTATTCTTTAAAAAATTATGACATTTTTTTAACAATTTTGTATCTTTAAATACTTAACATGTACTACATAATTTAATATTGAGGCATCTAATTTTCGAGGCCTTATACGGTCGAACATGTTAAACATGTTTAGAACCTTCCCTATGGGCATTAACGACAAAATGTCGCCCAAACTGTAATATGGGGTCAAAATTGATGTTTGTCACCCAATATTGCTTATGTGATATGTGCTACAAGTCTACAACAGATACTGTGGCCCATGAATTATACAGATGACAAGGAAACCTATTGGAGACAATTTCTAAGCTATTGTTCCATACTTTTATGTTGTCGCCCATTGATGCGCATATCCATCAACACATATTGTGCCCCATAGATTATACGAATGACAACCGAAAACGATGGACGACACTTTGTGATATGGGACCTTTTTTCCTCCTAATATCCTTATGTGCCCAACGTATTTTAAACCGATAGATTATATGAACAACAACCCATAATATATTTGTTGTATTTTATAGTTTATAAGCTAGATATACTTTTATGAAAGATCGTTTCTTGGTAAGACTAATTCAAATAAAAAGTTCATATTTTCAAGATATATATTAGATGAGCTATTTAACCCACGTATGAGTTGAGTTTCACGATAAACCGTCTTATACAAGAATTTGTTTATGATCTATAAATCACACTTCTTTGTCGCTAAAAAGATAAAATTGCTACTTGAAGTAATCCATGTAGGGGTCTTTGCCAAATGGCCTTTTTCGAAGGGTTTTTCTGATCAAACAAATAAAAATGTAACTGGTAGATGTTTATTAAGTAGATTGAATTTTTTTAAACCATATTTTTTTAACCTTAGTTTTTTACAGTGTTGACCGAGAAAAAGAGGGTAGTGTGTGAAACTCGAACAGAAAACAATAAAAAGTAGTGTGTATTTTCCAATTGAAATAAAACTCGATTTTTTTAAATGTTCCTCAACATTTAATGTTTTGATCATCTTGATTAGGGGTGAACACGGTTCGATTTTGTTTGGTCTGATACTAAAATCAGACCAAGCCACAACTTTTGGTCTGGAAAATTTCAAGACCGTACCGGACCGTTTAAATTAGCGGACCGAATCGGATCAAATCGTTTTACAACAATTTGGTCCGGTCTGGTCTACGAATTTTTTATTTTTAGATATTTATCCAAATTAATACATGTGTTTGTGCAAATATTTTGTACCTACAATCACAAAATATAATAATTTGTAATAAGTTCATGACATCAACAACATTCAAGTATATATTACTATATAAAGTAACTACATCTTGAAATATCTAGGTAGCAACTTATTTTTTTTTAAAAAAAATTATGATTTTCAACCATAGAACGGTTTGAGGTCTGGTCTAAAAAATAAAAAACCGAGACCAGACCGTAAACCGTAATTTATTTTGAAAAAACAGATCAGACCATTTAGACCGTAGACCAGACAATTCTGATTTGATTCGATTTAGTTTACGGTTTAGACCAAACTTTGTTCAGCACTAATTTTGATCGCTGTTGACGTGTTGGTCTAACATGCGTGGGGGATTTGAATTCATAAAATACGTGTCCAGTAAAAGACTAACCCACGTCTTGCACCACTTCCCTCCTTCTAGAATTGTAGTATCAAACAAAACAATCACAACGATGGCGAATTGGCGGTAAATCAAAAATACCTATTTACTCATGATTCTGCTCTACCGAACATCTTGAACCTCGGTATCTTTCTTTTGTTCATCAGTCACTCCACGTATAATCGAAATCGCATTGTTTTGAATTGTTAAATTCTGTTGAAAAAATCTTCAAATTTGTTCAAATATGATGTTGTTTTATGAGGTTTTAATTGTTAATTGTTGTTGTTAATTATAAATGTTGTTTTTGTAGAATTAGGATGTTAACTAAATTATTTGTTTTTGCTCCTATGAAGAAAACTCGAAATGCTACCTTGTTCTACTCTACGAAGGTTAATTTTTTGATTTAATTGTTACAATAAATTTTTTGTATTTATTTTCATTATATTGCAGTAATCTGAGGCATTCCTGTTGATCATTCTTTTTTTTGAGAGTTTATTATTTTGGTAATGGAGAATTTTGAGGGTTAAGAAATAAGTTGATCGCTGGAATAGTGATTATGGACTAGTGTTACTTAATCAGGGTTAGATGATGATCTTCTGCTGAATTCGGGTTGAAGAATATTATGATCCAAATTCGAAGGTTTGTGCTTAGGGAATTGTTCAAATATGAAATATGTGACCAGTTTCGTAGTATTTTTGATATAATATATAACATATCATGCAGTTGAACCATCATTTTTAAGTTTTTGGTAGAGTTTATATCTTATATTATCAGAAGCCAACTTGGCCGTTTGAATCTCATCTTTGGAATATTTAGCACTATATATATATATGAGGAAAACATAGATCTATAATATAACATAATATGGGTTTTAACCATCTGAGTTGGTTTCTTGACATTATTGAGTTTATGTTGTTGATAATATGTGGTGATAAAGGGTGAATAAGTTTTGATTACTTTGACCATTTACTGTTTCCATAAAGAAACTAGAGGTTGATTTATAAAGAGGGGTTGAGGAAAATATTGGTTGTCTCACTCATTTATCATTGCACCCTGTATATCCCGCGCTCATAGACTCATAGAAGCTAATCAAAGTTTAGGGAGGGATCGAAAGGGATAGAAAAAGATTGATCATATCCTAATCAAAGGAGGTTCTGTTCCTAATGTTGATGATGTGTAATTGTGCTTAAGTTCTCCGAATAATAAGCCAGAACATTTGGTCTTTGTACATCTTATTACGCTCATTAACTTGAAGAATACACTTGAATTTATTGAATCTGATTTTTGTATTTATTATGGACTAGTGTACAGTTGCTCAATAAACTATGTGCGCTTTTATTTTTTGAAGTAGCAAAAAGTTTTTGCAATCAAGTTCAAAGAAAAATACTCTTTGTCATTATAGGCCAACACCCCTTACTTCTCTTAGGTGAATTTCACATTAGTGACTCTTGAGCAGTGCAGTTTACGCTCTAATTTCCTGACAAGACTGAGTACTTTTAGGTGGAGGGAGAGTGTTGATCTGATTGTAATAGGATGGAATCAAAAAGACCAATGAAACTTGGTGTAGAGTTATAGAAATCTCTCACAAAGATTCTGATACTGAAGGTATGGATCATGATGATGCAAAAAATCAGGTTGGTGGGTATTGCATAAGGTGTATATAACAAATGTTCTGACACAGATAGTCTTTTACGGTTTTACTAGGAGAGTTCTGTCATTTTGGAGGTAATGTTTGAAATTAGATGGTATTTTTGGTGTGATTCTGTATTGCATAAGACAGTTGGTCCTCACTTATGCGCCCTCAGCCTTTTTATCTTGAAAACTTCCTCATGTTACTGTTACTGATGTATGCGTGTGTAAAATAATTTCTAGTTTTCAATTTGCAATATAGATCTAAGTAGGTATTAGCTCTCATTTGTTATAACTTATCAATGAAGAGATATCATGTTTTAAGATGTACAAATACAAATATTCTTGTGTTTATGTAATCTTTGGTTGGTGTTTTGAAGTTCATGTATCCATATTTAGATCTTTGTATGCTCAATCTAAGAGATTACTTGGATTATTATACTATCGATAGTATTTTAAAATCAATATTTTATAAGGATGTACTAATCTGTTAGTTTGTATTATACTCAGCTTGCGACACTATCACCAGTGTGTGATTGAATCAATGGATGATAAAGGAGCTGCAATTAAAACTGGTATTGGCTTCTGTTTCATGTGTCAAGACTTGAATTTAGAATCTTTTAATTTAAAAGTTTGTGATTATATTTGAATTAACATGATGCTGAATTGGTATATAGACAGCCCTTCCTTCAATATACTTGACAATGGACGATGTGTCCTGCAGGTATTGACTGTCATTTATTGAGTTTGAGCTCAGACTGTTATCACCAAGTTGATTTTTTTAGATCAGTATACAAGACTGTTTCCCTTTACTAGACTTCAATTTGCTTCGTTGCCAACAAGAAGCTTTTAGCAGTGTTTTAGTTGAAGAATGTTGCAGTGTTAGACTAAGCGATTCTCTATCTTGACTCAATACTTGCAGTATCTCTTGGAATGTTTGTAACTACCCCATAGCCGTATTCTTTCTTAAAGCCTTTTGGGGCTTGTAGGTATTTATCTATTTGTTAGTTTTGGAGTTCTAATTTTGACAGCTTGACTGTTAGATGGTATTTGTCAGCTATAACTTGAGTGTGTGGAGAGATTTGAACTCGATTTACTCAATCTGTTTAAAACTAGTTTATTACCATTACCTGATAATCTATGCATGTTGGCAACTTATTCTGTTATTCTTTCTTGTCTCGATCATTCTACTACCTAAAGTTATTCTGTTGAGGTGAAGGCTGAGAGAAGTTGGCGATTCATTTTTGAATATAGGTTTTTTTATGTCTTTAGTGTTCAATTTGTTCAAACTTGTCAGTGAAAGTGGGTGTTAGAATTTTAATTGATGCAAAATTTTATGTCATCTCATTTTGATTACTTCTCTTTTCTTTTCTGCTCACTGCTTGAAACTGTAGTTGAATATGTTTTGTTATTGTGTCATTTGCTCGGTAATTGTGTCCAATTAATCTTTCATGATGAATTGATTTGATTAAATTGATATCACATTTTATGTTTGTTAGTGGAAGTGTCAATTCTCCTAGGGTAGGAGATGATTTTGAACATCTCATAGCCCAATCCATGACTTGCACCTTAGAGAAGATAATGTGTGTGCAATGAGATATGGGGGATTGATGTTTGGATCACTACATGAGGTGATCAATGTGATGCATAGAGCGTGCCTTGAACAAGGGAAGAGGTACCTTGAACAAGGCAAGAAGGTGCATAGGGAGGGCCTTGGTTCATGCCTTGAATGAGGCAAGAGGAAGGAAGGAAGATATCTTGAACGAGGCACAACACATGAAGCAAATAGTGAATGGCATTGAGTTGCTCATTCGAGCACATATAGTGCTCGTTCGAGAACCTCAATACAAGGGCCATTTTGAATTTCTGTTTTGCATGATACTTTGGGGGCAAGCTTAGTACTTTATCTTATGGTTACTCTACTTGTTTTGGGCTATATAAGGGCCTTAAATCAGATTAGATTAGCATGTGGGGAGGCTAATACATAGAGAGCAACTAGGGTTGAGTGCCAAAAGAGTGCATTTTTTGTATTAGTGTGTGTTTTCATTAATGGTGGAAATGTTGTGCTTGAGAGGTTGTTCCCAAGGCTTGGACAATTTGCATTAATGTAAGTTGATTAATTAATGAAATACTATCTTGTTTGAGGGGGAGCTATCCAAGATACTTCATTAATCATCCTTGTGTTCTTGTACTCTTGTTTTTGTTGTTCTTTTGTGTATGCTTTGTTTTTCTATTTCTTTTTCATCTTGTTCTTTATCATAGAGAGGTCTTTTAGCCTATCATTTCAATTTGGTATCAGAGTTTGTTGCTTGTTGAGTTTCTTAGGTGTTTGGTGAGTGAAAATAAGAATTTTAGTGAAGAAAGAAGATGGGGAAAGAAACAAGTTTTCATACTTCATTGTTTGATGGAAAGATGAACTTTTCGGTGTGGATAAGTTCCGTTGAAACTTTTTGGTTCAACAAGGTATTGATGACGCTATAGAGAAAACAAAGCCTACATCTTTGGAGGTTGGAAAGTCGGTATCCATGAAGTGAAGGCAGCGAGCCATTAGGCTTGCTAAGGCACTCAAAATCAAATACAACTATTTGAAGGAGACAGATCCCGGTGGGTTGGAGAAGCTTCAAGCGGTGGAGGGTTGTTTTATTAATGTAATGTCGCTTAGTTAAAATAAAATCTATTTTGAGGGGGAAGTATCCAAGATACCTCAATAATCAACTTTGTGTTCCTGCACTCTTGTTTTTGTCGTTCCTTAGTGTATGCCCGGTTTTCTATTGCTTTTTCATCTTGTTCTTCATTACAGAGAGGTCCTTTAATCTATCATTTTAATCTTTGAAGATCTGAGCTTAGTCTAATTTTGAACATGAAAAATATATATAAAAGAATTTTTGCCATTTGCTTGTGTTTATATCTTCCTGTGGTTGCTCTGAGCCTCCGACACAGTTTTCTAAAGTAACGTCTTTATTTGCTAATTGATCATTAACAGCTCTTATATTGCTTATATCCCAAACTTTTTGTCTTTTTCTTACAATTTTATTTATTTATTTATTTTTGAGTTCTGTTCTTACAATTTTGTATTGCTTCTCATACTTGCAATTGCATTTTGAGCGGTGTTTAAGGTGCTTTCTGTATCTCAGACAATTCTAGGAGCAGAGGAACAGAATCTGAGAGGACTCAAGGTGATGCTGTTTTTGAGCTGGGCTCACATGCTGCTAAAGATAATGCTCAATTCTCTATGACAGATTCTCAATCTGTAGGAGATATTGCACGAAAGGAAGCACCTAAACATTGTGATGATCCCTCAATGGAGGTAAATATGGATGCTACTATCGATCCTGATGATGTGATACGAGCTGGAGGTTTTGGTGCTAGAGATGATATAAATAGTTTTCTTCCTATTGCAAGTGACTCAACTGACTTTGAAGCTTCATTGCTTGATGCGCGTGAGTATGAAGAGCCCCAGGGTGAGCTACGCCGACCAGGCCTTGGCTGGATGGAAGATAGACTCTCACAGTGAATATGTTGTTTCAGGTATTATCTTTTGGAGTTTGCTTACAAATTTTGAACTTGTTTTAGGTATGTTCACCGCACATTCCGTGTGTCTTTTCCTTATACTATGAAGTATGCTTTATCGTTTAACTACCAAAAGGCAATCTTGGAGCGTCTTTTTCTGTGGGTCATTTACTCATTTTGAGAATCCTTTTTAGTCGACCAACTCTAGAAAAAAAATATTTTCTGTTCTGAAGTTGTCTTTTAAACTTTACATTCTCATTTGGCTTATGCAACTGGATTTTCCTCAGTTTATCTTCAATCACAGAATAAATATTGGTGTCTTGCTCTGAATTGTTATGAGAGCGTTTAAAAGAACAAAAATGTACATCAATGAAATTGTATCCTCCCTGAAACTAAAGTCACTAGCCCTAGTGTGCTGAAAGTCGCTTCAGTTATGTAGATGGGCTACTTACTGACAACGGCCTTGGTGCTTCTCTAACTTTTTCCGTTGAGTCATACTATTTGAATCAGTTCTTGAGATGATGCCCAATATCACGAAATGGATCTTCCTTTACGGAAAATCCTTTGTCCTGGTGTGAGGATTGCTAGAGGGTCATAGTTGAGTTTCCGTCGTGCAAAATCATCCCATCTAGTCCCAAAATGAGTTTGCCATCTTTCCTGAGTGTCGTAATGTGGAAGATATTGCTTAATCCCGAGCTTTTTCATCTCACAGAAATCTAGTATATGTTTGTTTTTTGTTAAAATATTTTCTAAACCGTCTGATCCAGATGAAGATGGTATTGCAGATGACAGAAATGCAACAAGGTAGAAAACATCTTCCTCTGGGGTCACCATAGATGTCTTGTCATTCCATCTGAGAAGGACAACGCAATGTCTACATTAGTTTCTCGCCTAAAAATAAAAAGAAAAGTGAGAACCACTTTAGTTTTGAAGTATGGGCGTAATAGTGGACAAGCACATATTAGATTTGTGGGTACCTAGACTGGTTGACAGGATAAATGAGGATTGGCCCATTGCTTGTATCTGTGAGGATATGACCAAATACTTCTTCAGAAAAACTGTGTATCTTACTCTTGGGAACAAGAAGATTTAACCAGGGATGAGGAACATCCCACAGTCCTTTTGCTCGGAGCTTTATTTCTGATAGGTGAACTCTGTTTAGGAAGTCCCCGTATGATGCTTCTGACTGGAAAAGTGTGTGAGGGATGTAGTTTAATTTGGACAACAAAAATTCTGTTTTCTGCATTTGGTATAAATTACAAGGTTTAAGTGTAATGAGTGACTTACATATTAGAAGTTAGCACATCATATGAAATTCTTTGTCGTAGATTCTAACCTGATTTATAATGTTCGCATCTTCAGAGTTAAAGTACTTCGCCATTTCGAGGCAGTATAGAGTTTTTCCTTCAGAGATGAACTGACTAGCTTGAAGGGGGTCTTTGGGGCTAAAAGTAGATCTCCAGTTGTTAACAAGACCTGTCCTGTTTATTATGACAAAACCTTCAATATAATCAAAGGAATTATCTGATGATATTAGCTTTTCCTGTTCCATGGTGAATAAGTTGAAATCTGAGTAAAGCACTCTAATCCATTTCACCTGTGAGTGTCAAAAGGGTGATCAGATCACTACAGTTATCTTTATGATTAAATAGACAGAGCCAACAAAAACTATCAGGTACTTGCCATTTTTGGAGCTGGCTCTAGAGAAATTCTTGCTCTGGTAATGATGCCAAACTGTCCTAATCCCCCAAGAACACCATGAAAGAGATCAGCGTTCTCTTCTTTTGAGCAGTTCACTACTTCTCCCTTTCCTGCATCCATACAAATAAATAAAATAAAATAATTTCCCAAAATGACATGAAGATATTCAATTTGGTTGGATGTGATTTTGTTTACTGAGGCTCTTGTTGGATGAATAGTCACTTTTTATTCTAGTATTATTATTCAGTATACGTTGAACAGAGGTTGTGAACTTACCAGTGACAACTTCCAGCTGGTGAACATTATTTATTTGAGGTCCATGTCTGAACGCCTGTCCACTAATCCCGCCGTTTGACAGGGTCCCTCCGACGGTTAAATATAGGTAGTCGGTCCATGACTTAGGTGTTAATCCGTATTTTAGTGTCTCATGCAGAATGTTTATCCACAATTCACCTCCAGAAACATCAACATAGGGGCGCTCCCCTGTTTGAACATGCATTTTTGGTTCATCTAATGATTCCATGCTGATGACTATGCCACCATGACTTTGTGATTGCCCTTGAAGTGAGTGACCATGGCCTCTTGCTGTAACCGTGAGGTCTGAGTTATAACCCTTATTGAAGACATGTTTAACAGTAGAAGAGATGTCTGATACTTTTTTTGGGGACAGAACTGCCATTGGAAGGAAATGGTATCTGTTGCCAAAATCATTTGCTACACGACGGGTGTTGTCAAAATCAAATTGACCATTTAGATTCAACTTTTTAAGTGATGATACTAGATCATGTGCACTTACGTTTGTGAAATCTTGAGTGGCTTGAGGAAGGTAAGAACAGTGGTTGGTGTTATGATCAGCTAAGTTGAGCAAGAGAAGTAGGACAACTTTTAGCACTAGTTCTGCACTTTGTCTACATAGCTCACATGACACCATTTCTCTGAAATGGGTTATTCAATTAATTGTTATGCTAAAAAGCTATAAGTTTTGTGTAAGGAAGAAGAGAGGTGAAAGCTGGTTATTTCTTGGTTTTCTTAGTGAAGCAAAGGGTAAAGAAGTGTGGAAGAGATGCTGTGTTGGAGGGCTTTTAAAGGCAGTTTCTTAAAGGCAGTTCTTGAGTCAAATGCGGTCACGTATGTTGCTAAGTGGTGGAAACTTCATTAGGAGATTGACGTTTGCTTGCTCATATAGTATTATTAATCGTTTGTAGGCCACCATCCCAGACCTCTTGTGGGGTTGAGTATGCTAAGCTGTTTTTAGATTGGCTGCAATATATATTTCCTTTTTTCCTTTTTCTTTTTTATTTTGGTTTTTTGGCTTGTATGTTTTCTGAGTGCATCACATTTAAATTTAGGATGTAGGAATATTGTGTCCTAAATTCCTATTAGCGGCTGTAGTTTAATTTGGCCTCTTTTTCTATGTTATTCATTTTCTTTCTGTCACCTCAGTCCTCAAGTACTTGTGTTGGATTTTTTGCACTTTGGTGTCGATACTTGACACTTACGTTGGGACCAAAAATCGAAGATTGTTCGTAAGGTGATTGCGATATTTGGGTATATAGGAAGTATTAAGCATCAGTAAATTAATTCTGAGTGCCAATAGGTTTTCGCTAGATATCGTATGCATGCTTAATGTTTCTTCAGAAAACATTTGACTTGTTATGATTCATCAGTTGTTTTTGCTGTTGTTTGCTTGCTTATGAATATAAATGGCAGTGGTAAGTTTGTTGAGCTTTTTTTTTTTTTTGTTAATTTGAGGTTAAACCAAACGATTAAAAGCAGTTGACCTGGCTAGGATCTCCAGTTTACTAATCAGTTGACCTGGCTAGGATCTCCAGTTTACTAATCACTGGGGAAAGGAATATGGGTTAGTATGATAACTGAGATTTAATGAGAGCTGTCCCACACCAAATTTTGAAAAAAGAATTTAAATCTTTTGTTGGATTCTTTGTTTATTTAAATCATATTTTAGGAAATATACCTTTCAAGTGGATTATTCTCCACCTACTTTAGCCATCAAGTCTTGCTTGGTCGTTGCCCTATCTTTTCTTTTCTTTTTTTTTTTTTTAATTTCCTCGTTCTCATTTTTTAGGAAGGTAGGGGGAACACTTTTCTGTAAATATTGAGTATTTATTTAATATCTCGTGTATGGACTAAATGTTTTTGCTTAAATTTGGTGTATGGGATGGACTATGGAGACTGTTCACTGCATCTTTTGATTTGTCCTCTATATATTAAAAATAAATTTAAAAATTCTCTTTACAAGACAAAATGGAGCAAGCTCAATGAGACATTAGGATTGGGGAGTATAGCTTAAGGATGTACTTACTCCTAAGATGAACTGTTAAACGACAACGAATTATCCGGACACAATTGGAGTAGAATGTGTTGGTAATTGGAGTATGTGATAGGAGAAAGAAAACTAAAGGTCCGTTTGTTATAGTTTTTAGTTCTATAGTTTTTAGTTTTTTAGTTTTATAGTTTTTAGTTTTTTAGTTTTTTTTTTCTTTTTAGAATTAAAAACCAAAAATAGAAAACTAGAAAAAATGGTTTTTATTTTTTAGTTGTCAGATTTTAAAATTATTGTATTTTCTATTAATTTGACTAAATTTTTCATTGATATTAAGACATATTTCATATCATATGGCGTTAAAAATTTAAAAATTAAAGGTAATACTGATTACCAAGAGGCAAAGACCTTAATAGTAACAGTAGACTGTCATTTCTAATTTTAGTTTACCTAGCATTAGCTTTGCCTTTTAAAGGCAATAAAAGTTCTGCATGAGAGTTTATTTGTTCCCCTTCTAACCTAACCCCGTAGAGGAAGAAAAGACTTTAGCTATCATACTCCTACAACACTGGCAAAATCTGTCTGATTAAAAATTGCAGTAAGTTCAGTGGAACTGATGCTTTTTTTCGGACTGTGAGATCTAGATCGGAGAGGGATTGACGGGGCTGGCCCCTACTGAAGGGCTCCCTGAATATTGGTCTGAAATGAAATTGTGGGGCTTCCAATTCCTGAATCTCTTTTTCAGTTTTTCTTTCTTGTTTACCTCGTTTTTAAGTTGGGTAAATGTCATACTTCCACAGTCCCAATAATTATGAGATAATGATGTTATCTCTCACTATATATCATTATATTGTTGGTAGAAGGGTAGAGTAGGGGATTTCCGTTTCATAATACTCGCACTTATTATATTTTTGTTTGTTTCACAATACTTGTGCTCTTTCCAACTTTGACAAAAAAAAACAACTTTTATTCTCTATTTTACCCCTTTTTATTCTCACTCTTCACATTATTACTTTTTCATCTACCATATAAAAAGGGTAAAATAAACAAAGATACATTGAATTTCTTAACATAAATTCGTGTAAGAGACGGTCTCTTTAAGAGGCTATCTCTAATTGAGTCAGCGCATTATATATATTTTTTGTAGGTAGGCATTAAGAATGATGTAAGTAGACATTTAAGATATTGAAAGTAGACATTAAGTATACTTAGTATTAAGGATAATATAAGTAGGCATTAAGAGTACCTTAAGTAGGCATTAATCTTTAGTGGGTAGGGCTTGAAATACGTCTCTCAAGAGACTAGCTGATTTCTTAATTCTTATGCCACATGCAAGTTTTTCAGAAAGGAGGTGGTATTCATGTCCAAGAGATTAATTAACATGTATACTTTCCACTAATGAGTGTTACATAATATTGCATGCATCAAGTTGGGGTTGTCTGTGTACTATAGACTTAGTTTTAATTTTTTTTATTATTCAAATGATTTATAGAGTTGCAAATATATGGGGTGAAGGGGTTAATACTTTCCCATATGTAAAGTTGGATCATGGATGGTACGCATTGAATTTAAATGCAGTAGTATTATTAAGCTTGGAAATTATAAGGTAGTATATCTTAGTGAAGTTCCCAGCCAGTGTTTAAATTCTTCCATAATTTTCATCCTACAAAGAATTGATATTAAATAAGCTCTTCTACTGTTCAGCTTGTTGGGTAGTTAAGGGGTAACTAACAATCGGTTTGATGTTTTCCAAAATGGAAAAAATCTCAAAAATGATAAGTACCTTTCGCTCTCTCTGCATTACTAACCGTTCAATTTCTAATAATCACCAAAGGCAAGGTATATTTTGGGCATTTTTATTTTTAGTGCTATGTGTTAGATGACTAATTGTCACACATAAGAGAGTTATGATGTCCTTTTTGGTTAATTATTGTGGCCTTATTGTCACGTGATGTTCACAAGGTTATGCTCTATAAGAGCCTGGACCACTGTCACTATGAAGTACCATCAGCGTCTATCATTGTATAGCACTAGCCTTGTAGAAAACAAAAATCCTTCGTATTAAGGTCAATAATAACATTAAATGTTGTTTTTGCAGATTTCTGTCTGTGAAATACTTCTTTGAATAACTAGTATGCTTGGATCTTTCTTTTTCATGTTAAATCTTCCATTGGTCCCCTTTCTCTGTGTTTTTGCTAATTAGCTCGTACTTTAAAAAAATTTAGTGGTCAGGGCATCTAGTTGAGTTGGTACGTCTCTAGTTACTAGAAGCCTCAAGTTTTTTTTAACCATTTTTCCCCTTTTCCATTGTGCATTTTGGTAAAGAATACAATGAAAATTGATGCTAGTTCATGATCTATGGCCTTGTTTTTACCGTCACAGTAACTGGTTGTGTTCATATTAAATTCATACTCATCAGTTCCGCATACCCGCTTACAAATAGGGAAAACCCGGAAAAAAAAAAGAAGAAAGAAACACGTGCACACACAAAAATAAAATGAGAAAGGAAAAGATAGAAGAGGGGGGAGGGGGGTGGGGAAGGGGGGTGTGTTCAAATGAGCTGTCTGTTGCAGTATGAAATCCCAGCACTGGGGCATCCTTGAAATGATTTTGGCTATCTAATAAATTGTCATCCTTGGGTAAACATCCACTAACGTTAATTGGAATACTATTTATCAAATTATTATCATTATTGCTTTGTTTCTTTAGCTCGTCAGCCACATTTTTGAGCAGTTATTTTGGGGGTAAATTGAAGTGTTGTTAACAAGCATGTTAGGTTTTTGTCGTGAATATTTTTGTGGGAAGGGAGGTGAAGGAGAGGTCCGAGGCATTGTTTAATGTTAGGTTTATATCTTGTACGTCCAAATTTTCATAAAGGTTGTACTCTTTGCTTGCAGGGGTACAAGTCGTTTTTGGATACACTAATAATGGTAATTAGTAAGTGTTTCATATGAACGCGATAATTTCTTTTTTGACTTAATGTTTTGATCAGTGGTCCTTTCGTATTCGTCTACACGTGTTGTTTAATGTTCCAAGTTCTCTAAAAGGCTGTACCATTTCTTGCAGGGGTTTAAGTCGTTTTTGGATTCACTACTAATGGTAATTGGTAAGTGTATTTCATATGAACGCGATGTTTCTTTTTTGACTTAACGTTTGGATTAGTGGTCCTTTCATGTTCCTCGACACGTGTTTCTAGGTTCCTTACTCAAATGTTGGCAGCTAACTCCGTGTTCAAAGTAACCTCAATACCCATCTTATTCGAGGTTTGAACAAAACGCTCTTCCATGCCTTTATTAGATAACTAGCAAGTGTGTGCATGGACACTAATTATGAGCTACCTTGCTAATCCTTGCTATTTGACCCCAATAAAAAAGCTTTTGGACAAATTTGTACATATAATTTTGTAATGTCAGATTGATTATATGCTGTTGGGATTTTGGTCGAATCCCAGTACTCGGTTAATAAATTTATTTTATGTTTGATGAGATATGTTATATTTGTTTGTTATCGAGTTTGTCTGCTAATCACCCATTTGTTGACCCCAATTGGATTTGTCGACTACAATGCAATTCTCTATAATGGAAACTGAGAAGAGTTTTCTTATTGGTTGTAACTGGAGCTCCCTAATTGGTTAGGGACCGGGTCCCTGCGAAATTTATAAATTTCTTATCATTTATTATATGTCCTAGACATAAAATACATGTGATTTTCATTTAAAATTATAACAAAAATATGAAACAAACAAGGTTTTTGAAATTGATGTGTGTTTTTGCTCCTTTCTCTAATTGTTGTGTCATACTTTGAGGTGCAACGTCAGGGGGACATCGGAGTACATAGTAAACTACCTGATAGGGAGGAGTGTAAGGAGTACACACGTAGTTTGAGTAATATGCAATTTTGATGGTACAAAAATAAGATACTAAGGAGTATATTACATTATTTTGTTTGGTTTGCTAAGGTTAATGATGTTTAAAGAAGATAATAATAATAATAATCCACTAAACTAATAATTTAATTAGTATGAATGATATCTTAAGTGCATCATTGAATTGATTTTGAAGCATGAAAAAGGAAAGATGGTACTTAGTGTTAATGAACTTTCATAAGGGCAATAATGGGAAATTGAATCAAGTGCTCATGCAACAATGGAAGACAAAATGGACTTTCAGCCAAAAGGCTATAAATCCTATTGAGCTTTTTGAGTCCTAGATTCCAGCAGTGTATCTCTATTTCTATCCTTCTTTTCTTTTCTTCTCTTTTCTTTTTCTATAGAAAAGCAAAGCCCCAATTACAGCTGTTGCCCCAACCAAGAGAAACCGTGGGCAAATTATTACTCCCTTTGCCTTTTTCTTATGGGGAAGGGGAACTAATGGATCTAAATAGGTAGTGAGATTTGAATTTCTGTTACAAGGGTGAAAGATATTATTAGGAGTCTCTTGGATTAGAGATAAATATTTAATTGGTAAATAAAAGTCGAATTAGAAAATAAATGAAGTTAGATAGATGGTTTAAGAAATTTCATTGTTAGAGAGGTGAAAAAATTAATTAGAAGATAATGAAAAATGAAAAAAATAGTAATTAGTTATCTTATATTGGGGTATAAATTTACTCTAAGAGAAGGTGGGAAAATTCTTTACCTCTAAATGAGAAACATTAACCTCTTTTTTTTAAAATTTTTTTTATTTACTTTTATTTTACCTGTATCATCAGTATTTCAATAACTTTATTTGCTTCTCTAAATAGTAAATACATTTGTTACATTAGTTTGACTTTTTTACTCTTAAATATTTACTGTCCTTCCAAGCAACCCTAATTAGATCAATTTCTTTTTTGTTTTTCTTCTTGTTTTCGTGTTTAGTTCATTTTTTTTGTTGTACTTTATTTAGTGGTTTCTCTAATTTCATTAGTGAGCCTAGGCATGGGCTTAAGGGATGGATCTAATATGAATTTTAATTAAAAATCCAATAAATGATAAAATGTGCAACAAAAATAATGAGTAAATGCGAATAGAGCTGTCTAAAGTAAATGATAGTATGACCTAACTTGACTCAAAAATAAACGTATAATAATCAAATTAAAGTTTCAAAATATTTATATACTCAAAAATCGAAATTGATCGATTTTAAAATATTATATTTAAGATCTGTTCGAAAATTAGAATAGACACCTCTAATTACAATTAAATTAGCTCAACACAAATGCAAATATAAGTATTTCACTCATTATATACTACTCCTTTCGAACCAATTTAGGTGTCCCATTTGCTTGAGTACGGTTATTGAGGATGGTGTGGGGTCTATTAAAAAGGGTAAGTAGTAAAGGGTAAGTATTGAAAGGTAAGTAGTGAAGGGTAGTTGGGTAAGTAAGGTATATGAGGGTATATTCGTAATTACTTGTGTGAATTAAGGATATTTAGGTAAAAAAATTGACAAAAATAGAAATGGGACAACTAAAAGACTTTACCAAATAAAAAAATGGGACAATTAAATTGGTTCGGAGGGAGTATTATTCTAAATCGGCAAGTAATATGTTTGCTTGTTTATTTTCCATTGAAAATACGTCAAAATAAAGTGGTTTGTAATGTATATAGATTGGTAGACAGTAGTAATTAATAATGAGCTCATTCTCATGTGAGAATGTCGAATGACTTTTGACAATTAATAAAAATTAAATTAATGCTAAAGATTTGGTTTAGATTTGTACCTCCTTTCAAGGCTTTGTATTTGGCTTTTCTATGATTATGTTTAATTAATGCTCATAATTATATGCAAAATTTAGTGTCCTCTTGTTCAACCGATAAGATTTCTTCCATAGATGAATTTTTCAATCATTCTGTTTTCTCGGGAGCTGTAGTAGCCAACACAGACAAAAATCTATTAGCTTTACTCATTTTTTTATTAATTAAGATTAAGATATAAAAACCTTAAATGATTGATATTAAATAGTAAAAAAGTTAATGAAAGTTTAGTATAATTTTATTTAAAAAATTTGATGATAAGTTTAAAGATTATCCTATTTTCTTGCATTATTTAATACCGTAAACTCAACAGTAAAGGAAGACTTTCAGACTAGCACATTTCTCACGTCATTTATGGTTGTTAGTACAAACAAACATTTTCATAATATAGCATTGTACTCCCTTTGATTGTATTTTCTTTTTTTGTTGTGTATCATATAGTGATTACAAGAAGTATATATAATGACTATTATTGAACCACTACATTCTAGAAGCAGTAAAAAATAACAAACTTGGGACAACTGTCATGAGAAAAGAGGAGCTACAATGCTGTTGTAACAAACTATGCAGGAGGAAGAAATCAGCTGCAAGACGAGTGCAAGAGCATGAGTGTGCTTCAATACTCCCCCTCAAGATTGGTGAAAGCTACGAACACCAAGCTTGGACATGAGCTGATGTTGCTGATGAGTTGGGAGAACTTTGGTGAACATGTCAACTACGTGCTGAGTGGAAGGAATGAAAGTTGGGGTGATAGATTTGGAGGCAACTTGATCACGAATGAAGTGGCAATCAATATCTATGTGCTTGACACGATCATGGTACACAGGATTAGCAGCAATGGCAAGGGTAGCACGATTATCACAGAAGAGAGGAGTAGGAGCACAGTCTGTGATCCCCAGATCTTTGATAAGTTGTTTAACCCAGAGGACTTCACAGGTGGTCATTGCCATGGATCTTTATTCAACCTCAGCACTGCTACGTGCCACCACATTTTGACGCTTGGACTTCCATGATATGGAAGAGTGACCAAGTAGAATACAAAAATCAGTGGTGGATCTCCTGGTGGAAGGACACCCAGCCCAATCATTGTCACAGTAGGCAGTGAGAGAGGCAGTGGAGGAATGAGCAAACAACACACTTGGTTTGGAGAGCCTTTGAGATACCTGAGTACAGGAAGAGCAGCTTGGTAATGAAGAGTCGTAGGTTTGTGCATAACCTTGCCGAAGGCATGCACTGTAAAGGATAAATCTAGGCGAGAAATGGTGAGATATCAAGTTTGCCTACCGAATGTTGATAAGATTCAGGATGAGGCATAGGATCTCCAGATGTTAGGTGCAGTTTATGGTGAGCAGCCATAGGGAGACGTAAAGATTTGCAGTTGAACAAGCCATATTCTTGTAGAAGGTCAAGGATATACTTGCGCTGGGAAAAAAATAACCTTGAGGAGTGTGATCAACTTCAAGACCCAAAAAGTATCGTACAGGACCTAAATCTTTCATGTGAAAGGTGGAGTTGAGAAAGTCCTTGGTAGACTGTATGTCAGAGGATTTATCACCAGCTATTAGAAGGTCATCCACATAGACCTAGATGATGGTGATGGAAGTGGATGTGCGTTTTATGAACAGACTGTAATCAGTGTTTGATTGAACAAATTGATGAGCTAGTAGTGCAGTGCTAAGTTTAGAGAACCACTAACGTGGAGCCTACTTCAAGCCATATAAAGACTTAAGAAGGTTGCACACTTTAGTTGAAGTAGAGGGCACATAAGACTCCCCCTCAGAAGGAAGAGAATGTGAGAATAACCTGCAGGCATTTTCATGTAAACATCCTCCTTAAGATCGCCATGTAAAAACACATTTTTGACATCCATTTGTTGAACCACCCAATTTTTCAAAGCAGCTACAGCCAAGAGAGAACGAACAATGGTCATTTTGGCCACAAGAACAAAGGTTTGATTGTAGTCCTTCCCAGGCTTTTGGTGGTTACCTAAGATCACAAGACGAGCTTTGTATTTGTCAAGACTACCATTTGTCAATACTACCATCAGCATTGAACTTAGTCTTGTAGAGCCATTTGCACCCAATGGCCTTTTCATGCGGAGGAAGATCAGTAACCTCCCAAGTGTTATTCATCTCAAGAGTGTAAAGTTCTTCATTCATTGCAACAACCCACTGAGGTTGAGTAACAACATGTTTGTAATGGATGGGATCCTTGGTATGCATAGAGTGAGTAAGAAAGCAAGAATAGGAGGCTGAGATAGAGGCTGCCACAGTACGTTGAATCTTGGTAGGCAGATGTATAAAAAGGTGAGTAAGCATGGAGCAAGAATAGGAGGCTGAGATAGAGGTTGCCACAGTAGGTTGAATCTTAGTAAGCAGATGTATAAAAAGGTGAGTAAGCATGGCATAGTCAGAGTGCCAAGATGGTTTGGTGATGTACGAGAAAACTTCCTCACAGTGACAACAAATGAGATAGGGGCTCCTGGATCAGTACGAGAACCTTGCTCAGAGAAGAAGGAGAGACACTGAAAATCAGCAAATTCAAGAGCATTGTCAGAACAAATGATTTTTATGAACTTGTCATATTGAGTTTTGACTATGAGAACAAAGGTCTTGATAATATTAACGGCATCTGACTTCAGCTTCAAAAGACTAACCCATGTAGTATATGAGTGATCATCCACAATGGTAAGAAAATACTTGTGATGCCCTTTACTAGGTGTTTTGTAGCGACTCCAGATGTCTATATGAATCAGATGAAATAAATCAGGTGCCCTTGAAGCACTGATAGGGTAAGGAAGCTTGGTAAACTTGGCTAAGGGGCAAGTGAGGCAAATATCTAGATGAGGAATAGGAGGAATGTGGGGAATAAGAGATAGTTTGGCGTGTGGAACATGACCAAGCCTGCAATGCCACAAAGTAGAGGGTGAGAAAGGTGATGTGTAGGGTATGCTATTAGGGATGGATGGTGTAGTGATTGTAGTAGAGATGAAAGAGGAAGGGTGAAAGTAATATAAACCATGATGAAGTTTGCTAAACAAGATGGGAGTAGAATTATATTTGGGGATAAGGAAGCAGGAGTCAGAGGTAAAAAGAATTTGACAACCAATTTCTTTTGTGAGTTTGGAGAGAAGATTATGCTGAAATATAGGGACATACAAAACATTGAGGAGAGTAATGGTAGGAGAGAGATGGACAGTACCAGAGCAAGTGATAAGGGATGTGTGGCCATTAGGTAGAGTAGTTTTGGTATGATAAGGATTGTGTTTGGTGAGGGTAAGAAGGGATATGGTGCCTGTCATGTGATCTGATGCACTAGAATCAAGGATCCATGGTTTTGGTGAAGACGTGATGGAGTGACCAGTGGCCATACCAGCATAGATTTGGTCAAACTCTTCTTCATGGGTTGTAGTAGGTGTATGAGAGGTGGAAGAGGGTAGGAATTTTATCAGTTGTTCAATTTGAGCTGGACTAAGAGTGGGAATTGCAGTGACTTCATTACTGAAAGGTCTGTGGCATTTGCCTACTCGAGTGCTCTTGGGCCACCTACCCCCTTTGCCTCTAGTAATACTACCTCTGCCTCTATAAGGTAAAGATTGAGACATGGTGTGCCAAGTAGGATAGCCAATAACTGTCCAACATTTCTCCCTGCTATACAGGTCAAAATTTCCTCAACACTTTTACCATACATCACTAGAGGTGAACACGGTTCGGGTTGGTCTGGTCTGACACGAAAATCAGACCAAATAAGAAATTTCGGTCTGAAAATTTTTCAGACCGGACCGGATCGTTTAAATCACAAAACCGGACCGGAACAAACCATTCGGTCTAGTTTGGTCTTCGATTTTTTATTTTTGTATTTTCATCCAAATTAATACATGTATTTATGCAAATATTTCATACCTACAATTAATAAAAATAATAATTTGTAATTAGTTGATAACATAAACATCGTTCAAGTATATATTTCTATATAAAAATAACTACATCTTAAAATATCTAGGTAGCAACTTAACTTTTTAAATACAAAATTATGATTTTTGACCATAGTACGTCGTTTGCGGTCCGGTCTGGTCTGAAAAATAAAAAAATCGAGACCAGATCGTAAACCGTAATTTAATTTGAAAAAAAAAATCAGACCAGACCATTTAAACCGTATACCAGACCAAATACTAAAATTCCGGTTTGGTTTACGGTTTAGACCAAACTTTGTTCAACCCTATACATCATCAAAGAGTCAGAATCATGCTTGGTATTTTGAAGAACTTCACGTTGACTCTCTTCTTGCTGCAAAAAGATTATAAGCCTTATCCACATTGGGAAGAGGTTGCATAAGGAGAATATGACTCCTGTGAGTGCTATAGGATTCATCTAAACCATTTAAAACGTGAAATAATTTTTGCTCAGTTTGTTGTGTATGCAAAGCAACCAAAAACATTCTAACCTTATCTGTCATTTTTGTCTGCTGGTAAGGCATCGAGGCTCTCCAGTTCTTCCCATAGACCTTTGATTTCTATGTGGTACTCAGACAAACACCTTTCAGCTTGTTTTATTGAGAAAATTTCTTTGTTCAACTTGTATTTTCTTGCTCTATTGATCACTGAGAAACGTTTTTCCAACTGTTTCCATATGGCATGTGCACTATCAAGAAACATAACAGATTTTTTAATGGATTTTGATACATTGTTAAGTATCCATGAAATAATCATACTATTGTAAGTATCCCATGCTTTTTGCTTCACTATATTCTCTGCATCTCTCTTAATATCACCAATTACAAACCCCAGTTTCCTTTTGAAAGTGAGGCCTATTTCAAGAGACGTTCTCCAGCTTTTGTAGTTACTTGCTCCCAGTAATTTTTCAACAATGATAGATGTACTCCCATCCGAGGGATGTAGGTACAAAGGGCTAGAAGGTTCAAATAGTGAACGTTGCAGATGAATCAGCCATAGTACAGAAAAAGAAAAGAAAGAAGATAGGAAGAAAAAGGATTAATACAGATTGTGAGAAATATGCAGCTCTGATACCATGAAGACTTTCAGTCTAGCATATTTCTCAAGTCATTCATGGCAGCTTCTGTAGTTACTTGCTCCCAGTAATTTTTCAACAATGATAGATGTACTCCCATCTGAGGAATGTAGGTACAAAGGGCTAGAAGGTTCAATAGTGAACGTTGCAGATGAATTAGCCATAGTACAGAAAAAGAAAAGAAAGAAGAAAGGAAGAAAAAGGATCAATACAGATTGTGAGAAACATGCAGCTCTAATACCATGAAGACTTTCAGTGTAGCACATTTCTCACATCATTTATGACTACTAGTACAAACAAACATTATCAGAATATAGCATTATACTCCCTTTGATTGTATTTCCTTTTTTTGCTGTGTATCATATAGTAATTAAAAGAGGTATATATAATGACTATCATTGGACCACTACATTCTAGAAGTAGTACAAAATAACAAACTTAGGACAACTGTCATGAGAAGAGAGGAGCTATAATGCTGTTGTAACAAACTCTGCAGGAGGAAGAAATCAGCTGCAAGACGAGTGCAGGAGCATGATTGTGCTTCAATAAAGATGGGTACAAAATAAACTTACGCATATAATCTGAGAAATTAAGAAGCAAGCAAGAATACAAGAAGTTCATCCAAATAAAAATGAGAAACCACAACCTCAACAATGAAGAATGGTCATCTACTATCTTCTCTATTATTAGATGGACATGTTTTTTTTGTGCCAACAATAAGATGACAAATCGAGGTAAAAATGAGATAATAAGTAACTTTTAAGGTATATACCATACCCTACAACCAAGATTTACATCTCTTGATTATAATCCAACCCATTACAATAAGAAAATTCTTGATCACTCTCTCGACCTCTCAAGAGCTCCAATCATCATCATCATTATCATCATACCCAGTGTATCCCGCTCATAGAGAACTATTATCAGGGTCTGAAAAGGGAAGAACGACGACAGCTTATACCCATAGAGAAGAGTGCAGTCAAAGAGCTATAATATTTTCTCCAGAAAGTACAAGAAAGACTTTCTAATAAGGTTCAACAATCACCGAGTTGTTTTTTCGCATTCTTCCACATGTTTCATCTAACCAAAATGACCACCTCCAAGCTATCAGAAAGACTTTCTTACAAGGTTTAACAACTACAAAGCTTCCTCGCACTCTTCCTCACACTTCATCTAACCTAAAAGACTCTCTATAAAACTTAGGAATTTTAGTTAAGAAGCAAAACCTAGGAATTCCCAAAATGAAACACGCATACAAAACAAATAGAGTTTTTAACAGCTTGCTCGATCAAGCTGCTGCTAGACACATTTTTGTTTTTTTTCTCTTGCTTCAATATGGCCGCATGTGAACCCCCTTGCTTTCCCTTCTATTTCCTCACTTATGAAAGCTAGAGCTTGCCCTACTAAGTGATCAAATGTATCATCATTTGTAATAATTTTGGTTCTTGCATTAACAATCTTCCTAAAGACCAAAATTACCCCCTTCATCAAATGTCGCATTTCTTGGTGACTCACATAGTTCATCATCATCATCATGGCTATTTCCGCCAACCTATAGCATATACAAGCTGCTCTTACTCCTCTTCTGAGCACAATGCTTCCTCTTATGACCTTTAAATTTCATAAATCCTCTACTAGTGTTGTAGAAACACTCTTTTTTGCTCGAGTGTACCAAGTGATATAAGGTTCATTTCAAACTTAAGCACATACCTCACATCTTATAGCCTACTCTTGACTCCATAATGTGTTTTAATAATAACTTCATCAACTCCTTCCAGACTCACAAGCTTTGATCCTTGTGAACTTTTCACAACAAATATTAAATTGGCAGATATATTGATCACAAAAACTATAAAATTGAAAAAATATGTTTTTTTCTTGATAAATTTTTTAAGTTTCTAATTTACATGATCTAACCTTAGAAAATGTGTTGAATACAAAATGATAATTGATTAGTTTTTTTAAAAAAAAAAATTTTTTTGAAGTGAATTAATAAGTTAATTATCACTAAATTAGAATTACAAAATATAGAGTTATAACCAAAACTAAAAAAATGTATTAAATACTTAAGACAAACTAAAATAAAAATGTAGTAAATTCATGATATGGATGGACTATATTAGAAAGAATAACATTTTACAAGCTTAATTTGAAAGATCTTAGTATATAGTTGCGATTATGACCAAGAAATTATTTCATCTACTTACCGGATAATCAACTCACTATTTATAGATATTAATAAATAGTGAATTAAACTTACGAATAATAATTATATTTTATTTATCTACTAGTTATAGATAATTTACCGAATGAATCAGTTAATTTATTTGTTAGTGATCAATAATTGATGGTTGTATACAAAAAGGGTGGACAGCAAAAAGCAATTTTAATGGTTTGGTAGAGACATTCTTATAAGATAAAGAAGTAGGTTTTACAGTGTGAACAAAACAATCCGACAAAATATAATAGAATGGTGAAATACATTATTTAAATATTGTATACACAAAAGTTTTATTTATGTACCTAAATACTATTGTTAAATACTCACTATATATATGAGTATCCATGAAGGGAACTTAAAAGGAATTTTTTTGACTTTAGTTGTAGAACAAGACACTCTAGTGTCCACTACATCTACTTTTACATGTCAAAATAATTTATCGGAAAAATTTCAAGTCAGATTATTTACGGGTTAAGTTTTTATATAAAAGTGTTGATCAAAAATAGTTTTATTTACAAGATTAGTAAAGTTATTTACATCAAACCTCAAAACGCAACCTAATAAAAGTCTAAAAATTAAGAACTACTTAAAGGTGTTATCATCTCAGGATAATTATCATAAAAAATAGGTGATGCATCGATGAAAATGTTAGAATATGTAGCATATTATAGGATCTCAACTATTAGTTTAAACATTTAATCTAATTAGTCTTTTCACAAATAAATATTTATTTTATTAGAATATCTTAGTTCACATTAATTTTCAACTAATTAGTAATTTTTTATATATTTATTACAAAATTTGATGTGTACACTATTAACTATATAAATTGCGGCTAACATTCCACGAATTTAGACTCCATAGTTTTAGACAAGAAGGTTCTTAGCCTAATTACATAATTAAGATTATCAAGCACAACTGCACAAGTCAACTAAGCTACTCTTAATTACTTTCTAGTTTCTACAAAAGGTAATCTGCCCTTACTTTTTTGTCAGCTCCAACATTGTTAATCTTTTATGTATTAAAGGTAATCTGTTTATAATATTGATTATATTTAATTTTTTTATAATTTTTTAAAGTATTATTCAAGCCTTAATATTTTAAATACACTTTATAATAAATTATCAAATTTATATTAAGAATTTATATATTGAAATAAATCTAAAAACGCGTTTTATTTTTCCCACTTGGGGAAATATAATCATTAACCAACAATATGAAATAGATGAAATTTATTATTGTTATTATTAACTCATCTCACATGTCAAAATTATGCGACATTTGTTTGTAGTGTGTTTTTAATTTTCCCTTGAAAAACATTATTTTCTTCTTTACCTAATTATTTATTGGGTTAGGCCTAATTATTTAGTTAAGTAGTTCGCCCTTAATCTTCTAGAGAAGATAAGTAATTAATTAGCCTCTCTAGCTAGCTTGAAAGAAAATAGTAAAGGGCATTATTATTATTATTATTATTATTATTATTATTATTATTGTTATTATTAATTGTTACTCTCTATGTTTCATTTGTTTTTCTCATTCACTATTTGTGTAGATCCTAATGCAAAATAAAAGTCAAATAATTTTAATTGTGAATTTTTAAAAATTCAAAAAAATTGATATTTAGAAAGGATATATTGAATATGTTTTTTTATATAAGATCCCACATGAATATGCTTTTTCATATAAATCAATAAGAAATTATAGTAAAAATTTGACACTAAAATTTATAAATTATATTTGAGAAGAATATATAAAAACGAAGGGAGTATATTTTTTTTTTGACACTTGTTGTGAATGGGCTATTGCAATGTTGAAGAAACAAACACAAAAACAAAGTGCAAAGGAAACAAGGAAGAAGCAAAACACAAAATGTATGAGGTGTCTATGGGTACCTCCCCTCAAAACAAATATCTTATCATTAATATATTCAACAATACATTAATAACTCACCTTACAAGCTTCAAGAACAATCCCCAAAGCAAAGACCTCACCTTTAATGGTGGTCTCTCACAAAATTACTAATACAATGAAGAACTCTCTTGGATAAACCCTAGTTACTTCTAGTGTATTACCTTCATTCACATATCTCTAATGAAGTTCTAAGGACTCTTATATAGCCCTAAAACTAATTAGAGAATAACCCTAAGACAAAAGACTTAAAAGGCCCACAAAATCGAGGACTTAAAACAGAAACTATTCAATTAGTGGGTTGTATCGTGCTCGACCCGAGCAGGTGGCGCTAGACCACTCGAGCGTGAGTCCAAAACTCACTGACTTGCTGTTGCATTAAGGCTCGATCGAGCCATACATGCTCGACCTGTCAAGATCTCTTCAATGTCTTCCATTCTTTGTGTCTTCTAAACATTAAGACATCCCAAATCATCAACACTCACTTCATCAAGTGATTCAAAATATATGCTACTTTCTTGCACTCACAACTTCGTTCTCAAATATGCAAGCTAAGGAGTACGCTACGAGATGATCAAACTCATCTGCATTAAGATGAGATTTAGAGTTTGACTCAACAACACCACTCTTTGAAGTTTTGTCCCTAGACTTATCTCTCAAATATCTCTCTATTCATTTAATTATTTGATCTCATTGTATGTAAAGATAATTGAAACATCCATAATTTGAATTAATTAATATTAAATAATAAAACACAGAGGTAATTAAGAAAATTGTGCAAGTCACACAAAATGTGATGTGCGGAAGGACTTGCCCAGTCGCAAATTTTGTGTTACATGCATTAATTTTTTTTTTTTAATAAATTAAAATTAATTGATCGATATGTAGTTTACTGCTAGGCTTATGTTAATCAACGCGTTAATCTTTTTTTAAGTTTTTATCTAAAAAATTAAAAGATCGGCATTTTAGATTTGTGTCTATATTGTATTTATGTTACTCGAAATTAATTAAAACGAAAAATCATATTGTTGCATTTACGTTAAACAATTGTTAAATTTATGAGATTTAGAGAGATAAGTGAGTTTAGAAAGTTTTAAAGGTCGAGTGCCAAAATTAAAAATTTCATTAAAAAAAAACTCATATTTCGGAAAATGAAAATGGAGTCATGATTGCACTTTTTAATCAAACACTACGAAGAAATCATAAAGATACGTGGGGGAATTGATTTTTTGTATGTGGTAAGAATCGAATATTCGTTATAAGGATCAAAAAAGCCTTTAAGGCTTTAACCACTAAAACAACTTATAATAATACTTTCTTTGTTTTAAAATACTCGCACCTGATTTGTGACATGTTATATGTAAAAATGTCACTATCAATAACAAACTAATTGAATGGAAGAAACATATAGTTTAATTTTTATTGTTAGTCTGAATCACAATAATGTTAAAGCGAGAAATTTCAATTTCAATTTCAATATCAATACATTTATTATTAGTCATGATCAAATCACAATAATGTTAAAACGGATATTCAAAACAAACCTGATGATCGGACGTTATCCAACCTTTTAATTGAATTCGATTTGACCCGATATAAAAAATGTATTAACAATTAGGTAAAAACCAACATGAACAAGCCCTAAGTTTAAAACTGATCCGAAACATTTAATCTAAAATCGACCCAATGACCTGAATGAACTTCTCTAGGAAAGCATAATAAGATGCTCTCTTAAGCCTCAGCCACTGAATACCGACGAAGAAAAAGGAAAACACAGTTCAAAGTGACAGAAAAAAGAGAAATGGGAGCAAGCAATTGATATACAGCAATCTCATGAAGATGGTTGTCAGCTTTCAAGAAAAGCTCCATGAAAATAAGTAATACTCCTATAGGAAGAAAACCCCACTAAATATAAGCATCTATATCTATCATGCAATATACCTTGGACACTCACACTCTCATATATCAGCTTTTATATGTGATGACTTATTTCATTCTCCATTGTTAGGTCACTTTCTAATTCAAGCTTTCCACCTTCACTATAGTCTATAATGGAGCATGCTAATAGCCCTAGATCATACTATAAATTATAATGTGCAGGGGTTTTTATGAAGTGTTGTCAAGAGTTCGTAGGGTTAAAGGACTATTTTCCATGCCCAACATTGTGAGGTTATAACCTATTGAAAGCAACATACTTTTTGGCATTTTGCAATCTCTTATTATTGTCATGGAAAGATTTACTTATTGAAGTCAGTTGACATCACTTAAATCTAAAATAAAATCTAGTAATATATAAATATATCCTAGATGAGTTAGTTAATATATTGTCATTCACGTCAGTTACTAGAGTTTAAAACCCATAAAATACGATTTTCATTAATAAAAATTTTACATTATTATTTTTTTTTCTAGATCCGTCACTGGCCCACTACTGATTTTGTCGCTATTCATACTTCCTTTCGAACTAATTAGTAGAATCCTCATTAACTATGTATTTTGTCGGTGCATGTGTACATGTATATCTTTGTGGTTCTCTCTAATATATGTACTGTTATTGTATGATGGCATGAAGTAAGCTCGACTACTAGTATATTATGTAATTGGGAATCGCCTCTAAAGCTAAAAGATAGTATGTTTTATCAGAAAACTGATAGAAAAGAAGTAATTACTTACAATTCTAAAAGAGATTTACTATTAAAACTAATTGGTAGTTGTAGGAGTTAATGTTGTAGTTTAGAAAGTGATGTATACTCTTCTCTTTCTTCGATGTGAACAACACACATGTAGGTAATAAATGGACATTTAATTGCGACTATAAACCAATGTTACTGGATAAGAATTTTGGGCTTTTAGAAAGATGATATTTAGGAAAATGGGAGTTGCAAAAATGTAAAAGATTAGATGAATTAGTGAGCATACTTTGAGGAATATAATTCGAAATGCATATATAAAAAGTGGTTATTAGGAGTTGCAAATAATGAGAAAATAATGAAACATAATTGTTTAAGATGGTTGTTTAGTTATGTGCTAAGGCGAAGTATTAGTAAAGTGGTTGAAAGGATTTAATGAGGGTTAGAAAAATTGAAGATGAACTAAATGATAGGTTCGAAAAATTATATAAAAAATTTAGACTTACTAGTTGAGATGATAAAAGGTTGAAGTGAATGAATAAGAATAGTTCATGTAGATGACCATTAGTATAGGTTTATTAGTTCATATACAGTCAAACCCAATCTTTTAGAATTAAGGCTTTAGCAATTTGTTGTTGTGTATGATGGCATTGGCAATGGTATATGGTAAAATGAAAAATATAGCAAAATCCGTAAAATGACTAGTAAAATCTCATATTTGATGTTTTGTGTAAATAACAATGTAATTACGTGGTGATGACTTTCTTTTTTCCTTAAAAGTCATGAAATTTGACAAAACAAAAATTAAAAAATTGCCAATCATGTCCTAAAATAAAAATATGACAAAATGAGTAAAAAGAACTATAATAGAATATGAGATAAAGTAAAACCACAAAAATATTTGAAAATGGGGTATTATCCTAGTGTTTTAGGATTTGACTTCTAGACTTTTGATGTAATTATACTTCCTCTAGTGCTTCTTTTACCTCTTTACTTCAAGTAAAATTAAAAGATTGTCAAGAATCCATTTTAGCCTACTTTTTATTTATGGAAGTTACATGTAACTTTTTTGTGTGACTTTGAACTTGGGTTTATGAAGACAAAAGGTAAAAAGGGAAAAAAATATGATCAAGAGAGGAACAATGGAGGGTGACAATCACTAATATCGATCCACATTATTTCTACTTGATTTGGTGGAAGACAAGAAAGGACATGTAAAAAGCAAGCTCATATTGCTATGGATTCATCTACTTTCCGACCATATACTCATCATGCCTCTTTCATATCCCATTAACATGTGCATTCTGCATTCATCGATGATTCTTTATTCCTTTGATTTTGCTGCATAACACAAGTTCAATTGAAAAATTTTGATATTATTTAGCAGATTTTATGGACGGAGGAAGTATGTTGATTGTTGATTGTTGATTATTAATATTCCTTATGTTTCATTAAGTTAATTACATCTGCTTTTTGCACAGTCTCCGAAACATAATTTAAATTTTTGAATCTATAATTAGAATGTGATAAAAGGGACAATTTTAAATAACCAATCATCTATCCGAAAAGGAATAATTTTTACACTTGTTCAAACCAATTTTAAATTGATTTTTTTTAAGTTTCATGATCACCCATTTCTCTTTAGGTAAGTTTAAGTTGGTCGATTTAAGGCTGAAAACCTGCACCAATTTTTAATTAATTTTTTTTACGTCTAATGATAGAAAGGTTTTGCACTATGCAAGTTCAAGTTGGCTTGTTTAGAGTTGAGCTATCCAATAATCACCTCTACCTATTTGACCGAGTGTAGTTAGAATAAACTAGAGTACACTAAACTAAACTAAATTAGAATGTTAATGAAAGTGTAAGAGTAAAGGCACTTAAGAGTGAAGAAAACACGAATGGAAAATAAAAAGATAACAAAACTATTTTTGGATGAAATTTAGTGGAAAGGAAAAGTGATTTGAATAATAACACAAAAAACAATTAGATGATATTAATGAGTAGTATGATGAGAAAATAAATTTATAGATAAAATTAAAGAAATGAAAGTGAACTCATTTCAAAAATTAAAAAGGGTGCAAAGTACTGAGATTAAAATAAAAAATATTGCAAATGTATAAGTAAAAGATAGAGTTTTCTCTGTCTCCAAAACATTGCCTCATTTTTCTATTTAATATGTTTCTTTTTATTATATCACAATTTTTTTTTACGAAAATGTTCCCACCACTTATATTTATTTTTGTCTATTCATTTTCACCTTCTTTAGTATCATCTATAGAATTTAAATGATCTCGTTATTTTTTAATCTTTATAAGATATAAAATTGTGATAATTTCTTATAGATGGATGAATATTTATTAGTGGTTGGCTTGATTTGTCAACAAGTTCAAATAACATAATCCGTCAAATCATTCCCAACCATGTTATTTTCCAACAATGGATTGGGGGGGCAGTTGGTCGTTAAATGAATACCTGCCACGTGTTCATCTAGACAGTTTGGTTCAATTTGTTGGGAAGTTAATTGCATCATTTCTAATTTTCTATTGTTTTTAATTATAATCTTATCTTATCTTTAAGAAAAATTGCTCTATCATTTTTGTTACTAAAAAGTACTACAAAAGAATTAGTGATTTTTTAGTCTGTTACTTTAAATTTATCTAATTTTTATTTCTTAAATTCTTACTTGAGACCGTCTTTATAAAAAGCGCGTTTCAAATGAACTGACCCATTATTAATAAAAAAAATAACTACTAGAAAAATGTGGGCCGTGTAATCCTATTTGAAGTTGGTGTTATAACCTATTGAAGTTAATATTATAACCTATTAGAGTTGGTATCATAACCTATTAAAGTTGGTATCTCCAAATAGGTTATAATACCAACTTTAATAGGTTATAACACCAACTCCAAAAATCAATTTTAATAGTTTATAATACCAACTTCAATAAGTTATAACACCAATTTCAATAGGTTATAACATCAACTTCAAATAGGATCAAATCCGCGTATCAGTTTTTAGATTTTTCTCTTTATTTTATTTGTTGGGCTTGGGCCTAGAGAACCGTCTCTTATAAAGACGGTCTCTCAGGAGAGGTGCTGTTTCAATTTCAGGTTTTGTCATATTCAGTTTTTAATTTTCATTTACACATTTAAGTTATTTTTCCATCTCATTTTTTACTATGACCGACACTCATTTTTTAATTCTCATATATTCAATTTAACTTACAAAGTTACAATTTATTTCATCCATATAAGCCTCGTAATTTTTATTAAAAAAAATATATATATTTATTATTTTTATTTTTTAAATTTTGTATCATATGTAATTAAAATTATTTCTTTGAGACTGAGGAAGTATAAAGTTTGAGTTCGTGCAAATAAAATGTACACAGATCCAAACCCTTAGACACTAATGGAGTATATGTATGAAAGTTTTATTACCTCTATGGCCCCATCCCAAATAGAGTACTTCTATATGTTTTCATTTGATTAAAATATTAATAATAAATTCGTATAAATAAAAAAGTAAACATATTTTTGATGAGAGAGTATAACAATCCATCTGTTATGAGTTTTAATACTCGTCGATCCTTATTTTTCCTCGTGTTAGAGTCAGATAAAGCTCTCATATATATGAGAAGTCAGGTAAATCGATTCGACATATGTATTTCTAGAGATAGAACACCTAATCTATACAACATACTTCCACTCGAAGAAGACCGGCATTGTGGCATCTTATTGTTTATTAATTTAAAATTCTGTAAGGACTTATTACTTTCTTCGTTTCATATTGTTTATTAATTTAAAATAAAAGGCTCTTATAATTTTGATCAAAACGTAACAAATAATATGAAACGGAAGGAATAGTATACAACTCTAAAAACGCCAATTGATAATGTGGGAATCATGCATCTTCCGGTGAACAATAATATTATCACTCTTTTCGTTATTTTTTTAATAATAGGGATCAGCTGAGGGTGGAAGGAGTGTATGAAAATCAAAATGGCTTTACTTGAGAAAAACTGGCACTTGCGTTTAAACTAAAACAAAAACAGGATTTTCATATTATCACTCTTAGTAGAACTTTCATCTAAAAGATAGATTTTAAGAGAAATGAAGTTTTTAGTAGTAAACATACCAAAACCTTTTGTTTTTAGTGTCTTCTCTTAGAATTCCCAAAAGACCATGGTATTGGTGGGTGATCTTTGGCTAGCCTAATTGGAAGGCATTCAAAGGGCCCAATTTATATGTAATACAGGAAGAAAAAGTGATTCTTATATTTAACTAAACCATAAATATAAATTGTTCTTTTATTTAGATATATTCGGTGTATCTCGCTCATAGAAAAATTACACTCCAAACTGGAAAAAATATTTCACATAAAAATTTAAGACCATTTCTTTCCTTTACGACAAATCATAAGACAATTTCTACCACACCGATGGGGAGAACGGGCATGTTTAACTTCATACGAACAAAGTTTATCGAAAATCGAGTCACCATATACTACTGTATGAGTATATCTTGCATTGACTGGAAATCATCATTTCTGCTCATCTTGCCATCAACCCTCTGTTGCTCGAACTTAATGCTTTACCTGAAATGTATGTGTCGGACCCTTGACACTCGTGATATGAGCAAGAGTGTAAGACACTTGAACACTTCACTAATTGATGATCTATTCAACTGTATGCTAACCCACTAATCGATGATTTAAAAAAGCCGAAGTGCAGTAACTTCCAAGCATGAGCAAGCAGCATCATGTGCAATGACGCGGTTACAAAAATTGACGCTCTTTTCATGCTAGCACAAAACAAGTCCGTCGCACACACTTTATTACTAAATCATAGAGCTTCATTATACATACAATTACATACAAGTAGTTTTCTATGACAAAATGTCACATGATTCGCTTGTCGCCTTGCTAATTGCAAATCGGAAAAAGCGAATTAAGATCGATTTTAGGCTATTTTTTTTGAGCGAATCGAGAATTCAAAAGGCGAACTAACTAGCGAATTTTGTTTCACTGCTATAGACAAAGACCAGTCACAATCTCTTATCTACACTGAATTCATTTTATGATCTCCAGCATAATAAACCATGGGTAAAGTCAAAATGAAGTATACAATCAAGCAAAAATTTGGAGAGGGGAAAGACATGATCAGAACATACAATCTAACCTTCAAATGCTTCGTCATGATGCAACTTCGGCTGCGGATTTCAATTTCTTTGGGGGTGGATTGCCTCCGGAAAGCAGCACATAAGTATAAAAGACCAACATGAAAACGCTGCACGGAATATAATGCCGGTGAGCAAAGAATCAGCATTTTACTAGTTACTACCATTGATAAAAGTGAGGTAACAGTTTTAAACCTCACTAAAGCATAGAGTCCTAACGGGAACAATTTTTTTGTCTGCAAAAGCGCGAATTATCCCATGTCAATAAGAAAGCACCAGCCAAAACTATCTGACAAGGACAAAAAAGTTTCACTTACCACTGAGTAGGTTTTGAAGTTCTTCCAGAACAAGGTGGCTGCAAGAACTGGACAACAAATGGAAAATGATGCATGAGTTAAACATGCTAAAGATTATAAAGACTGCCACAATAAACCAGAATTTCAAAGATCCATTTTGTAGTATTCAAGAGAAGAAAATGGGCGGCGGAAATGGGTATCAGGTTTATCGGTTAGTGATGTAGACAAAAAATATGCTATCCTCATCGCTACTTAGCATAAAATCATAATGTTTACGGTTGTTGATCTAAAATCACGAAAATGATCCATTTGATGGTCATCAATAAGGTCGAGATGAAAAAGATCCCAAAAGCATATCCACGGTGGTGAGTTTACATCCGATAAGTAGAGCAATGAGTTGTTAGCTAAATGAATTTTAAATTCTGATTCCTTGCGTTCTTCCCAATCCTGCTAACAAAGATTTGAGAGTCTGGGTCTTCAAGTTCATCACTTGGTTCAATACTTATTTATATAAAAAAAAATTAACCTACAATTATAAATTCCCCAGACACTCGCTTTCCGAGGACTCTTTGTGCACCAGGCTGCTCTTTTTACAATCATAAATTCACATGTCGTTCACTCAAGATGAAACTTATAAAAAAAGGTGTACGATAAACCTCAAAGTCTCAATCTTCACACACAAAAACACACGGCAAATAAAAACTCAATTCTTCCATAAAAGGTGTAATATTAAACTCAATTCTCCCACATCAAACCAAATATTACTCATACATAAGGCAACATCAACTGCACCTTGACTAATTCCATCAACTAAGCCATAAAAGTTGATACTTCTTCGCAGTTAATTTGTCTTATAACACTATAACATGCACCCCAAAGGCAAGGAGACACTAGGAAAAGAGCTTCATGCACTAGAGTTAAGGCAACTAGCCAACAACTTGAACATGTAATAAAGCGATGTGGCTCAAATCTCTAAAATCCAATACAGCCCTCATAAGGCATGATAACGGAAAAGGATGACAACAGGTAAGAAAGTAACGGAGATCTCTCAGGAGAGACTCGAGAGCCAGATGGAGGGAGTTCTTTGCCTCAGATACAGAGGATGGAGATGTTGCAGCCTTTTTCTTTGATCTAATAATTGGTTAAAAAGCTCCCAGACGCTAGATATAGCAAACAACTTAGATGATAAGATTACTAAGACTAGAACCTAGTCCAATTTCTTAAGTTCAAGACTACAATGCCTTTGTTTGTAAGACACTAAGACCAACCAAAAACCGACTTCCAACATGTTCAGTAAGAGAATTGGAAGAAATAAACAGATTAGTTTCATAAAATTACTTCCATCCAGATTTAGGCGCGTCCAGCATTTCAGTTTTCAATACCTTATGCAAGTGCATACACTGAAATATTCAAACGTAACTTAAATATTGAACCATTGAGCCAAAATCGCTTTAGCACAATGCAAAAACATGTTAACATGAACAAAATAACTACTCATGTAGTATGAATTTTGTTTGTGTCACAACACACATTCTATGTTCTTTTTTCCGATTTAATTTGGAGAAATTAACATTTATAATCCCCACTGTGAACCATTCCCACATAGATCCCAATTATTCCCAAAAAATCCCGACTGCTAACCACCCTATCCAAAACAATTTTAACGTTACACGTAAGTTGTAACCTATAATTCTGGAAAATATATTTTCTTAAATAAAATTTGATAACCATTAGGATTTAGATAATCTCAAGCCCCACATGTATTTTAGGTTTCTATCTCATTGCCCCCTTATCAACACCATGTCACCATTAGCACTGCAGATGCGCCCCTGCCACATTTCTACTCTCCTTTATTGTCTATTGAGTTCTTATTAAAGTAAGGGCAGTTGGTACAAACTTGTTCATTCAGCTGCATAAAAATTAAAAATGTTGCAATGGTTTCAATACCAAAAAATAATTGTCTTTTGGCTCATGCTAATCAGGGAAGGGTACCCTTGATTTGTATTATGTTTGATTTGCCTGCCTTCATTCTGTTTTTCCACTTTGGCTAAAAAAAAAGCCAAATTCATACTCCATTTGTCCCGAAGATAATACCCCAAGTCTTTTATCTCCCATTTCTCACTCACTAAGACTTTGACTCCCCCATTGCAAGTTTGGGGGTAAAAATCACATTTCCACAGCCATCAAAATACATTGGACCACCACTCCAATGGCAAGGCTAAACAACACCAACACCTCCCATCCCCAACATGCCCCACCGCACAAGTCATAACCACATCACATAATAAACTTTCACTATCATCACGAAAAAACATGATAACTTAGAAAATCATCTCACCATGTCCCATAATCCGTAGAACTAATAATTCCTTCCTTCGAAGTCACCATTGTTAGCACTTCCATCACCTAGCCCCCTTTCACAAGCACTACCACCTATCTAGATCTTAACTCTGGACTCCACCAAATTCTGGAACATCCAAGCCTACCCAAGTTAAAAAATCAAAACCACTAAATGATGGGTATACAATAATTTCACCTTCCACCGTAATATGGTGCAACAACAAAAAGCAAAAAAAGTGCAACACCGACCAATGACCTACCAACTCTGAAAACATCAACTTCACCACCGCAACATATGAAGCAATAAAAAAAGAAAAGAATGATTGCTAAAGAATATAAAAAACACCAATGGCATTCCCATCACAAAAAAAGGTTGGCAAATTTTTTAATTTGGCCATTGTGGTCAGTGTTTAATGCGAGTTAGGTTTAAAAACAGCACTCCAAGGCATTTATGTTTAGAAGAGTGGTGGCAAGCAAAGGACTGAAGTAGTTGATGAGCACGAAGGTGGTTCTTGAGAAGATAAATATAAAAGCTGAGTGGAGGAGATAGAGAGCAACGAGGATGACGAACTAAAGATAGGTGTGGTCAACAAAAATGACAATGGCAAAGTGTGGTCAAGTGATTCAAACAAGCTCAACAACCCTGGCCATAAAGTAAGCTGGTGATAACTAGCGTGTAACAAGAGCACAATATTAAGGTCAAACCACTCACATGAGATATTGATCCATAAAAAGCGTTAAAAATCCTAAGTAGTCCAAACAACTATTGCTACAATACTCTCAACCATAATGGTCCATAATAGTTCTCTTTGATCTATCATGTAGTCTATGAATGGACATAACATTTTAAAAGGACCATTAAAACCGTCAATTAAAACACAATAGTCCAACACATGTACCTGCTTGTCCAATGATAAAAGGGTACGACGATTTTCCTTGCTTCCAAACCTTTAAACTGAATGTGCTAAATGCTAGAATAGAACCTCCAAATAGAACACCCGTGCTAAGAGATGCCAAGTTCCTCGAGAAAATTGAGCCAAAGACTCCACCAGTCAGAATAAAGCCACCTATTTCATGTCAAAACAATCAACTTGCAATTCAGTCTTTTGCTTTATAGCACGTATCATTAAAGTATGCTAAGTTTTCTTATTTTGGTTTAACTAATCATCACCGTTGCCTGTACATATATCCTATACGCTTAGATTCTTTTATCTGAAATAAACAATCTTAACACATATGCAAAACCAAACCCTTTATTTAGCACAACATTTTAAAGACATGTGCCATTTAGTGGAAATTCTTTTACTTTTGATTTAAATGTTGATGCATCTATACATACAACAACAAACTTTCAAGTTATGCGTACATAACTTACAAGATGCAACATGTCCATCTATGTTGAAGAAATTCTAGAATTTGAAATGTCCAAACACACTCACCAAAAGGAATTCCAAAACAAAAGTCATGAATCTTTGCTGTATTCTTCTTTCCAACAACAGCTGGATCCGGAGATGCATTGACGCCAACCTTTCCGTTAACATTGGCATGCTCCTCTACCCCTGGATACAACTTCACTACTGGTTCTACACTGGAGCTTGATTGATCAGCAACATAGCTTAGCTTAGGCATGTTGCCAGCACTCGAAGTTTCATCATCATGTCCTTCAACGCTCATAACAGCTGATATCTATATAAAAAAAAACCTTCCACCGTCAATACCATTCAAGAGGAAATCAACCACAACACCCACAATTTAGTGCTGTTCCTATGTAATAACAAAAATCCGAATTTCAATTATGACAATATTCAGAAGTTGAATGCTATTCTCTTAAACTTATTTTTGATTAATTAACTTGTTTCTATTGAATTATACTTATTTTCTTGATAGAACTCGCTTATTTTTTAATTTTTTCTTCAATATAGAAATAATAGACGGTTGTGGGTTCCACATCCGCCCCAATTGGTGGGTTAGGGGTGGATATGGGTATAAAAAGTTTTGTGTGATGGGTGATGTGTATGAGATCATACTCCCCCCATATCCACCTCTTCCCAGCTCCCTCATACTTCTATATATTACTTATTAAAAATTATTGGGGAAAGTTAGAAGTTTTAAACTCTTTAAGAGGTTGCTTTATGATTTATTGAGATTTATTTTAGATTTGGTGAAGACTTTTCTAAAATGCGAATTTAAAATGTTAATTTAACAATAAACGATGGTATGGAGCACATAAAATGAAGCAGATACAAGACGATATACCCTCATATAGTGACTAGGTTTTGAATACATATACACAGTCATAAGTGTGAAAATTGTACCCAACATGGATGGTGGCCAGAGGCAAAACTATAATAAAATCAAATTCGATAATTTAAAAAAGTACATGCATTGACGTTTTAGTTACCGCGATTGTCTAGACTGAGTTATATACATAAGTTTATTGTTTTTGGTTGACATTATTAGCTTAATGTATACCTGTCCCTGATGGTGGCATGATAGCCAAGTGAATTTTAGATGTGTATGAGCATGGAGGGGCTATCCGCTCCCACCACTCATGTTGCCATCCCTACTTGGATGTGAATGCTGGACTTATTTATAGAGAAAATTTCTAAAACAAAAATTAATTCAGTAGCATAACAACTTTCAAAATACAAATTCTGATTTCAGCATCACTATTGCATCAACTTTTATCAAATTCGACCATAATTTTTCTGGACAATCATAAATCAAATCATTCTAATTAATCTCAAGTGGCACAAATTAATCAATAACAATTGCATCCAAAATAAACATAGCATGTTCACACATATTATATGGTTTCCACCACCAATAAAGGAATCACGGACTTTTTTCATCAACTTTCAACATTGTAGGGTTTACGAAACTGTTGAATTCAATAGTTTAAGAAATCAAATACAAAAATTAGGGCTTTCACAGAGAATTAAGATACCTTTGGACGATAAATGAGGATCGAAAGTGATCGGCGTTGCTGAAAATGAAAATTGATTTTAATGGAGGAGAAGCATGATAACTGAGAGATCGTAGACGACATTTTGAGATCTCGAATTAATGATAATCCAAAAGGTTAGCTATACCATATCTGCAAACATATGTTGTCCAGCTGCTGTACAGAAAAATTTATGCTTGTCCCACATCGACTTAGAAGAAGAGGTAATTAGCAATGACTAGCTATAAAGAAGACCAAACGGCCTAATGTCAAATTTAAAAGGGTCGGTTGGCTAATTATGCCATGCTCACCCTTTGATTTGGTGAGTGCTGTATGGCAATCAAGACATATGGCCGACATAATTTGTGCAAACTAGAAGGGTTGGCTCGCTCGGCCGACCCTCAATCCCAGTTAAACAAATTTATAATCCATTGCTAATTTTTTAATTCAAGTTTAATCGTTGATTATATTGACCATGATTCCTTTGTTTGCCAAAAGCTTTCTGAAGCAATTTGTAGACTGTACTTGCCAAATCAACTATCCATCAAGAAAATTTTCACATGATATGACCATTTGCAATGCCGAAATCACTTCCCTTGATCCTTTTAACTGCTGAGTCGTGGGTGCACCCTTTTACTTGATCCTTTTAACTGCTGAGTCGTGGGTGCGAACACCTCCTTTTTTATCACTTTGCAACGCCTTGAAAAGGCGGCAGCTCGTTTGACATTGCAGCCCTTAAGAACCCATACACAGATCCCCCATCAGATATATCTTATCCCAATGATGGTCGATAATTACCCTTACTATGTCCTTATTATGAACCCAAAGTTAACACTCGACTCAACACTCTTGAAAAGATCAGAAGGAAACTTGTTCAGTTGCTTGATGGATGCCATGTACTTGGCCCTCTAGCGCCGGTTATAAATCACTTGATATTGTTGTGACCGAGACTGGATGGCCTTTAGCTGGCGGAATTACTGCCAGTGTCGAGAATCAGATTCAAAATGTCAAGAACGTTTGTCCAAATAGGCCTAACAAGCCTATTGAGACTTATTTGTATTCCATGTTTGATGAAGATGTTCAGGGTGCAGCTGCGATTGAGAGGCATTTTGGTTTGTTTACCCCTATGAAAGAACTGAAGTTCGAGCTTAACTCTTAAACGAGATCGATTTCATGTATGTAAATGTAAAAGAAATTATATACACACAAATCTGTTTTTCATGAGTGTACAAAGATAAGTCTTGAAATTTTGGCCAAACAAAAAATATTTTCGTATTATGTTCTATTGTATAGAAGAAACACACGCGCGCACACAAAAGATACAGGAACAACAGGGTAAAACATTCAGAAAAAAACATCAACAAAAAGGTATTGTCACCAGCCTCAAGTCGTGAACCAACCCAACTCAACACGCTCATTTTATAACCTACCTATATGTTAGTGATTCAACACTTCACTCTTTTGTTTTATCAATCTCGAGCACACATTTAGAATTAACCAAAACTTATACGAAAGAAAAAGAAGAAACTCATCGATATACAAGCTTAACGGTGAAGAGAAGAAACCTCGAGTTTAGCCATAGTGCTTAGGATGAGCAATTAGTCCTCCTAAGTGCACTAGACTCACTATTTAGTGAAGACCAAGAAGAATGAAGTCTACTTTTACATGGTGATCCATAATGCTCGAAGCAAGTATCAAAATACCCTAACCTTTGTCTTGGTGTGCTCATGGATCTCATCTTTGCCTTGGCTGATTCCGTCACAGCCATGTAAGTCGGAAACATTGAAGAGTTAAGTAGATGACAATCATCGATTCCTCGGTTTAGCCTCATATGAGAAAATGATCTCCTAGGATGTGAAAACGGAGAGTTTGCTTCTTCTGTATAATTCGGTTTTGCTAGACTTGTAGCTCTTGGTTTGATCCTTAAGTTTGTCCCTAAGTCCCAACTTCTTGTATTTGGATGCTGCAACTCTGAGAAGGTGCTTTCTGAATACCCTTTGTCATGAATATCTTCCTCAGCCCATTCTTTTCTTAAGAAACTTTTCCCTTCATTGTATCTAATTGGCATTGTTTCTACTAGCATTTGAGAACATTGCCTCTCCTACAAAATATCATTAGAAGTTTAGCGCAATTTGTTATTGCATGTTCACTTCAGCTTTGTTGTATGCCAATAATAATGAATTTATGCTTAATTTTGTGAAAAAAAGCTTTTAAATCAAGCTTAATTATGCATTTTTCTACATGAACTTTTATTAACACTCATTTGTTTACTGAATTTGTTCTCCAAATAGACTATTGTTTTCTGTCAAGAAACCAATTCAATCAAAAACTTAAATTCATGGTCGTAGCCCTATTATATATTATATACCTTATTACGTCAAGTCACACGAGATCGCTTTGGACAATAAGTATGGATGTATATGCTCTCCTCATACATGCTATTTAATATTTCACTTGAGATGAGGGGTGGATATTGCGATGAGAAGTAGCTTAGATTAGAATTGTGACCCTTTATGTCACGCTTGCTCTGATACCATTTTAATGAACCAATCCAATTAAAAGCTTAAAATGATGGTTCTAGCCCCTAAATATGTTATATATTCCATCATCACTTGAGCTTTTAGTTGAGTTAGTTCCTTGATGGTGTGACAACTCACGACCATAGAAGAAATGAAGTCACTTACGCGATGAGAGAATGAATATTGCTTCATTCTCTCTCTTCTGAGGACGGCCTCTTGCTTCCTCAAATAAATTGATTCAATTTCCTGCTTCGAGAACAAACTATCAGTCCATTGCCTCTGGCTCTGGGTTTGAAGCTGTTCAATTGAAATTTCTTTTCTTTAGGAAAGAATATATGTAATGCACTTTAAGAATCATCCCAGCTATCATAAGTATGACTATACCTTAGATCGTTCTCCCTTTTCGTTTATTATGCTAAGAGATTGATCATTATTTACATGAAGAACATTTTTTGTTTGGACAACTTGTGTAGGATTATTCAAATGCTGGAGTTGTGTGTTCATTCGACGTCTTACAGCATTTCCTCTTGCTATTGCTTGTATTCTTACCACTCCTTTCAGTGCTCTTAATGCCTTTCTTGCCTGAAAATTTATAAAAATCAAGCTTAAAATTTGATTACCACCTCAAAATGACTTATCAAATTATGCGTACTTTTTATTTATGAAAACTTACAATGCTGTTGCTGCCAAGGATTTATCAGAATTAATTTTTTTATTATCATTAACAAGATCAGGTTATTTACATTTACCCCAAGTGCTTGAAAAGTGACCGCTAAACAAAATGACTTATGAAATTACGTGCATTTCTACATAGGTCTGACAAAAGCTGACCCGATCTAAAGCAAACCCGAAATAAGTGGGTATCAGTTGGGACTTTTGACCCAATAAATTGAATAGGTCGATCCAACCTAATCTGTACAAATGGGTTAGGTTCAGATAAAAATTTTAATCCTAAAAAAATGTGTATTAATCTAGAGACTTCAAATATCAGCTTAAGTTTTTAGTTTAAGTCTTAAAAGTTAATGCAAAAGTCTTACAAGATAAGCTCTGAAAGCAGTTTGAATCTTGATGGCAGCTAAGTGGTGAACACCACTTTCTTGTTGCCGCAACGACGAATGTCGGGACACGCCGGCTAGCCGGACTACCTCAGCAGCTGCCTGGGCAGCAGCCACTGCTGCCTCGGCTGCAGCAGTGGTGGCCCGTGCAACATTCAGTGCATGCTGTAACTGTTCTTTCTTGGCTTCATTTAATGACTTTTCTGGTAATATAGATGTTGTAGTTGTAGTAGGAAGTTGTTTGAACCTAAACCTATCAAATAACCAGCTCCATTGCTTTGATTTTCCCTATAAAAAGGGTATAAATTCAAATTTTTGGCCATTGTAAAGACGCAATATAACAACTAATGATTTCAGTGTTGATTTTGATATTTTATGAACCCTAGTCAAAATGAAATAAATGGACACTCTTTATAGAGGGTTGAATTTGAATTTTAATGATTGGCAAAATAACAGAAAATGGATTCTTATATATTATAATTATCATTATAAATATAAACGTACCATATATTTCTTAATGATAAAAGATTTAATATATCTAATAAAAATGCATGCTAAAGTTAAGGTATTGAGCTAAAGTAAAGTTACAATTTTACAAACGATGTTCTACTTCCTACGTGATAATATTGCATATTGGGCCCCTTTCTAGCCTTGGGCGGTTGGGCCCTAGCAAATGCCTACTTTGCTTAGGGTTATAAACGACTCTGATTGAGCTTCAACCATTAACTTAAGCTTTTGGCTGAATTTAATTTTGTATATAACATATTCTTGAAGTTTCGATATATGTATATACTCTGACAATGAGAAGATATAATCAATAGTTGGTAGGTGTGAACAAGAAATTATTTCTTTGAACCTTTTTTGCTTTTGGTTTGGACTCACAGCTGATTAGATTTTTCAGAATCTGAAACCAATAATTCTCTTTAGCCATAAGATTGTAAGATTGAAGATTGAAGACCAATCTCAATAATTAATTTCCTGAAATAATTAAGAGGGAAAAATAAATCAATGTCCATTAACAAATTAACAATATTACAACATTTTGTTATGCCAATATCGTTTTAAGGGTTATGCGGCTCTCACCTAGGTGCAGTTCAAGCTAAAATTAAATATATACAAGTACGTAATCTTACTCTTATAATAGTAATTAGACCATTCTTATTAATGTTGTATCAATGATAACAAATATTAACTATTACTACTAATTCTATAGTTTAGCTTCAAAAACATACTCTTATGGCCCCTAATAAGTTTGATATATATAAGGATTGATATAAATAGCAAATAATATTTTTGTGTGGATGGAAATTTGAAAAGTAATGACATTAATGAAATATAAATAAATTTTGCAAAGTATATAGGTAAAACAACAAAAATGAATATCGTAAAAAACTCGAAAAAGATGAAATATTTCTATAAAAGAGAATTTAACTTAAACGAAAGAAATAAAGACATAATCCAATTAGGCTTATGAAAAAGTACTTTATTAATTGTCTAATCCAAATATCATCAAAGGAGAAAGTTTAGGAAACTAAGAAAAAATTACTTGTATAGTGGAGTATAACATATCACACATACCTTTGATATTACCACTTCTTGTTCAAAGTAGTGATTGACATTCTTCAATAATAATCTATATAATTCTTATCAATAATTCTTCATTATAAAATAAATAAAAAAGTGAATTATTTTTCTTAAATTTTTTTAAAGAAAAATGAAAGAAAAATATGCCAAAAGAAAAGGAACAAAGAGAGTGAGAAAAGGAAGAAAGTAGAGAAAACACAATACAAGTAGTGTGTGGTTTGGTGTGACTAAGAAAGAAAGAAAGAAAGGAAGGAAGAAAGGGAGGGAAGGCCTTTTGAAAGAGGTGTCAAGTAGAAGCTTAATGTCATCCCTACTTATAACTACTTATGACTGATTCCATTTAGGAATAGTCTATTACTTATGATATGAACTATGGTAGACCACTATACTTTTCTAAGTCATAGGTGCAATTCATTGCTTAACGCCACCTTTGATCTTTTTATATTCTTCAATTTTCTATTTTTGTACTTTTCATGCTTCCTTATAATATTATAAGTATATTCTTGTAAAAGTCTAAACTTAAATGATTATTACCTATTTTACCGAGTTTGCTATGCATACACTGCATAAGATAAAGAGATATTACCATCCCAAAATTATATGACAATGAGAAGAAAGGCTCTAATAACTTATAAAGTAGCACATCATCTTTAATTTGTCGATGTAAGATAAACTATCCCAAACATGAAACATACTTGCTCTTCTTTTAAATAAGGGAAGAGAAGGAGTGATACTTGCCATGTTTGCTATGGCTTAAATTTTTATTATATAAATATTGTTCTTCATCTAAAAATCCTAAAAGATAAAATTAATACAAGTTGTATCTTAAAATGGTTTAACAAATAGAATGTTGAGGCTCTCATAAACACATTTCACCGAAAAGTGTTCAAAACAAGCTCAACCTGATAATCATCCGACCTTATATAAGATCGATTGGACTTTAACCCCACTTCAAAAATAAATTTACAATAACAAAAAAATAAATATGGACATAAAATTTAATTTTAACCCGATCCAAATTTATAGGTGTACACTAATTAAATCCACGTAAAATGAAAAAAAAAATAGAGATGTTGATATGCAATAATATAGAAAGTGGTGTCAGTTGGGCAAATGGAGTAAAGTAATGCATGTGGGTGTAGGGAAGCTAAAGGCAAAGTGATGTAATGTCTTTAAGAGTGGAAAACATTCAGCCAAAACGAACTCAATTATTGACTGCTCATAGGAATTATATCCACACCGATGTAACCTTCCTGAATTTACATCTGATTCAGTGAAGCTGACAAATTATACTTGTATTATTAGTTACATGGTGATCCCATTTTTCGTTCTTCAATACAAAATATATAGCGTCGTCTAACACCATGTGATGTCTTCCCATCACTTTTTAGCATGGTTAGCCCTATCCTGGTTCTTCTTTAAGCCGGTTTTACGGATTTCAGGGTGTGAATATCTCAAAATTCAAATCTCAATCTTTAAAACTTTGTAACGTTAGATTACATCAATTTTTATCATTTTCTTTATTATTTGAATCCATGTGAATTTCTTTCCATTTTTTATACTTTATCTCCAGACTTTTATTATTCATTTCTTTTTTTTTATAGGAACTTGTTAATGAATGCTCTAGAAAATCCATTTATAAGGATTAAGTCAGTTTTAAATAGTAAACATGAATATTTGCTAAAATAAACACACCTATTTGTTTATATTTTATAACTATTTTTAAATTTTTTTTTATAAGTCAAGCAATTAGAAATAAATAATAGTTGAGTTTATTTTTAGTAGAACAAGTAAAATTAATAATAAATTTATTTGGGGAAGGGAGGGAGAAATAGTCTTATTTTTAATTATTTAGGCATTTAGCTAAAATCCATGGCTAATCTTTACACAAAAGATAGCTAGCGATAAGTGTTACTATTCAGTGTACCCTCCAACTCAGTACAGCATGATGATATAATTATGAAGTTAGAAAGTAATACTCTTTTCTATTGTGATCAAATGAGTCATTTATTAATATTGGTTATTGATTACTCTTAGCTAGTATTTAGTTATAAATATATAAGTTAAATATAATCAAGTGGAATTTAATTTAATTCGTCTTAAGATAAATTTTATTATTATAATATTTTAATAATTTTTAGCCTAGTATAATAAAGATACTTTATCCGTTCTCAAATATTTGTCGCATTACAGTTATTGACATTATTTATCGTTTAACCTTATTTTATATATTACAGTTAATGTGTTTGAAAAAATATAATTAAATAGAATCTTATTATAATTTTTAGATAGAAAAATAAATAAATAAAATAAAACATATAATTATGTGAAAAATCAAATATAGTAAGTAGTGGAAACGAACAAGTATTCAAAATAATTGAGAGTATATAGCTAAACACTCAGTGATAAAGGCCTTCCAATTTTGTGGGGGCAGAGTACTTGATGCCCCTTTAATCAATTCACTGTTTTAACAAAAATCAATACACGTGAAGGACTATCCAACCTTTGACCCACATACCCTTTAGTCTCTAAACTTAAAAATTTAATTTCTATAATACTTGCTGCATTTTCTATTTTTGGCAATTTCATATTACTTGCTACATTTTCGTTTTTAGTAATAAAACAATCATTTAAAGTTCTATCTACCCCTATTTTTATCTTACTCTATACTCTATACTCTATAATAAAATATATACTATACTCTATAAAGTAACCTAACAACCTATTTTTCCTTTTTCTTTTTCAATTAACAATAATAAAATACTATACTCTATAAAATAAACAATCAGCTACAGTGTAGGTCAATCACTTTTCTTAATTCCCGTGCCCATGCAAATGTAGCAACAATTATGGAACGGAGGAAGTACAATGATTAGATTAAATTTAATTGAAGTTTACCCGAAAATAATTCAAACATAAAAATAAAGTCTTATTGATTAATAGATTAATTTTATTTGATGATTTGAATCAAAGGCGGATTAAAAAAAATAAATTATAAAGGAACCATGTTAATTAAAGCATATATACAGAGAATGACTATTGAGTATTTTAATTTATGTATCGTGTTATATATCATGTTAAAAATAGTAAAACTAAAATGAGAAGATGGAGGGATTATTTTGAAGAGTGATTTTGCACTTAAGTTTTTTGAACTAATTAGATTTTAAGTTAAATTAATAATAAAATGATGTGATATCTATCAATAGATTATATATATGGATGTCTTTTGAGTTGTCCAATAATCTCTCTTATCCCAAAAGTCCTTGCTATGAATGTTTTTTCCTTGAAAGTATGACTACTCCATTGTTTCAATCTTTCTATATAATGTGGTACCAACTTAAAGTTGATGTCAATTAAACAAAAGTTATCGGAATAGATTCATTATACTTGTTATATTTGACTTTTTATGTTATTTAATGTATTATTTTTGTTTATTTATTTATATATTAATTCATACACATCTAAAATTTATAAAAAGCTAAAATTATTAAAATATGTGAATAGACGATTCAAACAAGATCCCAATTAACTATATTTTATCTTACACAATAACAACAATATGTAAAATAAACTTGAATGATGAATAATAACAAAATTCATAATATAACGAGTATTTCAGAACGGAGGAAGTGTCTAACTGGTCTTTTATTAGTGAAAGTGACATGAAGTCTTCAAAATAGTAAATATAAATGAGAAAATTTTCATTTGGAACAATGAATTCAAATATGTAAATAGCCACCAATGTATAATGTCAACTAATAAAGGCACTTGAAGAAAATGTTACAAAAGTGATAGATGTTAAGGACTTTAAATTGGTTTACTTCAAAGTTTTTTATCTCATCTCTTTTTTATTTGATTGAATCACTTTTTAAATAATTTTTTTTCTTTTTGTTTCAAGTAATTAAGTTGGTAATTAAAGAAGATTTGGAGATGGTCATTATCTAAAGGAAACAAATTATGAATGATGATGCATGCAATTAGAAATCATATGTGTCATTTGTGTTCATAATTACACACACTCCTTCTCATCATTAAGCAATGTTTGTAATTATTCAATGCCAAACAACATATAAGTATTCTTCTATCCCAATAAATTCCATAAAGGCATTTCGTAAAAGAAATTACGGGAAAAGAAGAAATGTGATTAAAATGTAAGTTTGAATGTGTTGATAAAAATTAACGAAATAATATTAACCATAGCTGAAAATAGAAATACAGTAAACTTGATAAAATAGACTAAAAAGAAAAATAAGGCAAATTTCGTTGGAAAATGAATATATAAAATAATAGTTAAATGACAGTAAGTCTATATGATAATTATAGTCTAATTGTATGTTAGTTTGCAAATATAAAATTTATGGTCCCAAAAACAATAGATTCATACATGTGGAACAACGTACACCTTCAAAACTGGTGTATATTAATTTGTTCAATGTTTCTTTAAGGGCCAGGGTGGATCTAATGGCCAAGGGCCGAAAGAAGATTTCCAATCCTTAAACATACTACACATATATTCTTAAAAATTTTAATTATAAACTTTTGTACATTATTTTTTTATTTCTTTCCTTTAATTCTATAAAAATTCTCAAATGAAACAGTTTTATGATCGACCATTTTAAGCTGGCCTCATGTGCGCTTACTATCTTCAAGTAATCAGTTATAACTAAAATAATCCTTTACAGTTTTGAAGTGATAACTTTTTATAGTTAGAGTACTCATTTATTATCTTAAAGTGATCATACAATATTAATATGATCAATTAGAATAATAAATTAATTATATCGACTTATCTCATGGTAAGACAGTTTTCACACAAGACTTGTTAATTTTAAGGGGAAGAGGAAATTAATCCTTTCTTATGTCATGAGAATTAAACTTTTAGTTACGCTATTTTTAATTTATATCTATTTATTAAGATTTATTGTATTTGCAAATTTAACTTGGACACCAAATTTTCATGAGGAATTGAATGACAGTTTTGAACAATCAAAGAAGCTTTCAAGAGCAATATTTAACATTTATAAGAGAACTAGATAATACTCAAATCTGGAAAATCAACAATTTTTAAAAATTTGATCTTAGATGATTTATACACTACAGAAAGAACTGCTCAAGTATCATATAGCATGACTTAAGTGAATGTGACTATGAACATCACCATTCTCCATCATAATCCATGATTTGAGGGTGAAAGGTTTCTCGGTGATCTCGAGAATTCGAGCTCCTCTAGGCCAATCTCCATAACCACCATAACCAGAGTGCCGCGCAAAGCAAAGCCAGAACGTTTTGTAAGGACAGCACCAGTCTAGTCCATGGTTGTGCCCCACAAACACCGCCTTATAAGAAGTATGTATGTATGTTAGTAAACCAAATGTGAACCATTGAAGATCCATAGATTGTGATATGTGCGCTCAAATGTGAGTAGAATTAGATAAAACAAGACAAATTCAAGACAACCAAAAGCAAATGAGGGACAAATCCAGGAAACTGGTATAGGTTGAGCTAAATAGTCATCTCAGCACGTGTATAGAACCAACTCGCCTGCGGTTTGACTATGTTATATTATGTTACACAATTCAATATTAATAGGATTTTTAACAAAATGAACCGGGTATGAGTTGCCGGACCCTGATCATACTTCCCATGAGCGAGAGACACCGTGTATGATGATGATGATGAATCAAATGATCCGGGTCATGACCTAGATTCTACCCTGATCAAATCAGCAAAAGAAGTCGCGAGGATTGTAATTTATAATCAATAGTGTGTACCTGAACTGAAGGTCGAGCTTCTAAGGCCTTCATGATCCCGTATTCTGCTTCCTGAGGAGCAACATTCTCTTTATTTATGGATCCTACACAAGGTTTCTTTATCGCATCAGAAGGTGCCACGGTATTGTAAGCTTTACTAGGAATGTGCCAAAAGACGATCTCAGGCACCCTGAAATGTTCAATCATATGCCATCTTAGTCATTAGACCAAAAAAACATGAAGAAAACACCAACATACAAAGGCAAGATCTCTTCATTTATCTGAACTATACGAAACTTATTGCAACTATATATAGTACATGGGTTAATGTAGCCCTGAAATCATTTTATGTCATGATTTATGTACCTCGAGTCTGGGTTGATTTTCTGGGATGTGCTGTTAAACCATTTAACTTGTGCAGTCGATATGACTTCTGGATAAGATCCCCCTCCGGAATCTAGAAAATAAAGGTATGCTACTGGGGTTTCCGAATCTTCTGATGATATATCTAGGATGTAATTGGACACACTTGGCCATAGTGCTCTCGGACCACTCTCTGAAAATGATAACGCGCTACTTGTTATGTCATGATCCATCAACTGTAGACGTGTTGTGTCCATGAAGCTGCAATTAGCCCCCTCTACATGGAATCAAAAATGATTCATTAAATCACGCACAAAGTTTAGTCGCATATGATATTTGCTACCAAGGATCAATCAGAAATGAAAAAATGACTGAATAAACGCTCTAAGATGAATGTAATACTCCATATAAACACCCAGGAACTTGGCTACCTGAAGCCGATAAATTTACTGATGAGCATTTCAGAGGAGGAATGCCGCTATCTGAAAACCATTCCGGTGGCCACACAAATGAAGCGTCATCATGGTTACCGAAAGTACTAGCCCAAGGAATGCACCTTTGCTTGATGGGCGAGAGTGCTTGAGCCCAATACAGACTTGCATTTGCTACGGCTATGTTATCAGCTGTAATGATATCTCCTAGATATATAACCAAGTCTGCATCCACAATTTTAGGTCAAAAGTAATGCGCAAAAAACTGCTATATCTGCTGCACATTGGTGCAATGACTTCAGGATTAGTAGTCATACAATTACCAAAATCATGAATTCTGTGCTAGCAACAAGAGTATCCCTAGCAAGACACATAATCAAAAAAATAAGTTTACTGTTTAAGAGCAAGGAACAGGCTATAGGAGTACAAAATTATCAATACACCTCTGTCTCCATGGATTTACTTATGGAATTGATGCAAATATTAAGGAGGAATTTAGTTGTCAGGAGAACAAGACAAAAAATTTGAATCGTGCGGATCATGTAAAAGGTGAGAAGGGATGTGCAAATGAGAATTTAAGAAAGCTGTGGAGATCATTTCCACAAAAGAAAATGTAGCAAATTAAATGACAGACAGAAATGAGAATTGTAGCAAACTCAAGGAGAGGGATGAATAAATCATTGTGAAAATAATATTTGAAGTTAAGGGTATATTTCATAAGGATTGCCTTATGTCTAACATATATGAAGTACTATACACACATACATGATACATTTCATTATCCCGATGCCGATAATTGGCTTCCAACTAGGGTAAGGTTTAGGGGTTCGGATATACACAACCCAGATGAATTATTATCTTTGGTTAGTTTCTCATCTTAATTTAGTGACAGGAATAACGACAACCTTAAAGCTCAATCAGTAGGGCAAGACAAGGATTAATATTGAAGTACAGATATACAAATTGTGTATTGGACCTAGCAGCAAACAACCAAAATGACCCCCACCATGGCCATCAAGATGCAGAGTTGATTTGATAAGACCTGCAAAATTTGACTAGTACATATACTTGAACCAAAATAAATATTAGTCAGAGCTCATTAACTCCAATCTAATCCAAATTCACCAACATTGATTTAAAATTGTAACTTGATGACTTGAACCGAAATAACTTGGTACCATATGGCTCATCAGGAGCCAATCGAATAAACTCAATAATAATGTCAAAACCTTAATCTCAATAACATAAAGCCGACTAAACTTGAATAAACTCTAATTAAAACTAATTAGCTCTTATACAAGTAAGATAAGTTAGTGATATAGCTACACTATATTACTAATTAATGTCGTGCCAAATTTGCTCCAAGTATATTTGGTGAGCCAATCAAGGCAAGTGAGAGAAAGTGGTAAAAAAAAGTATATTTTGTAGGGAAATGGGAGAAACATTATGGACGGGATGAAAACGTGTTAAACATATGGGTAATAATTAATGAAAAGTGTGGGTTATAGCCAAAAATAAAAATGAGACAAATTTTAAGGGGCTTGGGACAAATCAAATAGAAAATTGAGTAAATTTGGTGGGATAGAGGGAGTACCTAGCATGTAATATGTCCGTCTTTAATGAGTTTGCTGCATTTAACGTTTTAGTTTATCCAAATAATTTTGTGTAAGTTTGAGCATGTGTCACTTTCCCTAAGTACGATCCATATTCGATTCTAGTTGCCCTCCTCCTATAGTCATCTCCTTCCCTCAACTTACGCTTTACTCAAAAAGATTATATTTCTTCAACACATCCACAAAATCAATCTCTTTTTATGACACATCCTCACATTCTTATGTCCCTTTTCTTGTCTTCTTTTATTAACAAATTACAACAGATACAGCAGGGAAAAATACCTGGTTTCTCTTGATCAAGGATAAAAGACATAACTTCGGTTGAATGATCATCCTGGAGTGGGCCCCAAGAAGTCCAAGCATCTTCACCAAAATGCAAGTCTGCAAACAGTGCGATCTTGAAGGGTAAACCTTTCTTTACCTGGAGATTTATTCCTGTCCCTTGCTTAGCAACCACTAATCCTGCAAAACATATTAATGGCAGCAAAAAACAGAATTTCTTGCACAGGTTCCACTTTTTTCCCTCCATTATAATACCCTTAATTTTCTTCATTTTGAGGTAATACAGAGAATTCCTTGCATGCAAGAAGGTCAAAAAAATTAATCTGAAAAACAAACCCATTAATGTAGTTTTTATGTTAACACATAGTTTGAGAACAGGTCCTTTTCTTTTGGGTTAAGTACTATAGTGAAAATATCCCTTCTGTAGCTGTTGTGTGTGATGGGTAAAACAGTAAAAGCACAAGCCTATACCGACTTTTTTTATTTTACCTTGATGAATTTTGCTTCAATTTTCATTTTTTTCCCATTTCTGTCAAGGCAAGAATCAGAAAAACAGGGATATTCTTTGGCATATATTTACATCAAAGTTTGATTGACATAGAGAGCCCAACTAATATAGCTGTTGCAGTGCTGCCACTTGCATGTGTTGCATTGATTGAACCCAACAAGAACTCTAACCTTTGCAGGATTTGAAAGTCGGATGTGCACAAACTTACTCTTATACTAAAACAAAAATATTGTTTTCAACTTAGGAAAGTCATCTACAACTCCACATGAGCAAAAAGCGGACATGATTTAATGAACCATTCTAGAAAAAAAAATCTACAGAAGATAAATAATAACATAAAACAGGACACTATATCATATTCAATTGCTACCAAAACTATAATAAACTAAGCCCAGAGATATAGAAGTAGCTGACAAAGAACTCATCCATGTTATATCACATAAAGCATTATTGCAGCAAGAAACCAAGCTGGTTACCATTAGGCTATCAAAAGACTACAGATTCTCATATACACAAATACTATATTTAGTAACTAGTTCTCTCATTTTGCTCAACAATATTGAGGTTCTAGATTACTGAAAGAATTAATTGAACATCTATACTAACAAAACACAGCTAATATACTAGTTTTTGACACCTGCAAAATTTGTTCTACAATCATTTATAACCCATCAACAGTTTGCTTTGAAACCGGTTTCCATTGGATCATAGGACGTTCGTCATTAGAAAAGTTACCTCTGTTGTTGCATCCATACCGAGCATTATTACCATTACAATGATAATAGCGGGATATCCTGTATCTTGAAGTGTTCCGACCTCCATTACTGTTATTCAATTTCTTATTGTAGCCACCATAATCCCCCCACCGCTTCTTCTTGTAGTCGCTGTTCCATGTTGATCCACCATTACGCGTATTATTTTCTTCAGGCTGGTTGACCATGTCATGGGTGACATAAACATAATCATCATCCCAACCATTTACACCATTGTTTTCACCCCAATGAACTTGCTCATATATACTGGTATCAACCCTCTCGGAAACATTCAATTGTTTGTCGTCCCTTACACTCTCCGCATCCCCCCATCCCATGGGAGTAAGAGCATATTGCTCGGGAACCACAGGAATACCGAAAACTACACCACTGTCCTTCTCTGTCTCACAAGGGACCTCGACATCTCTCTTATCCAAGTCCAATAGTAGCTCAGGATCAACAATAGAATCCCAATCAATTTCATCAATGAAGATGTCGGGATCAGGAAGTTTAATGTCGCAAGGTTGGCCTCGCATCTTTGCCAAAAATCGCTTCTTGGCATTCCAGAAAGCCTCCTGCACAGCAGAGTCCTTCCACTGCAGCACCTTGTCATCCTTGTACATGTATTTCTGTGTGTCTAATACTTGTTGCCATGAAACTCCACCAACAGTTGCACAGAATTTCTTCTCCAATGAAAGCACAGGTTGCTGCCACCTACCTACAAACCGTAGTGGAAGATGAGCACACAATTTTTTGTAGAAACTTCAAAATAAAAGCCCATAGCCATAGAATACTATGAATTCATTGTATATCTGGTGATTATATGATCTAAAAATTTCACAGTAAACCCAGTTTGTAATAATGTCAAATATGGGCCTGCAGTAACCCCAATCTGCAATGAGGGGTATTACCAACATTAAACCCCCACCTCCCCATTTGAGACCATTGTCGCCCGTCGGTGAACCTTATTCAAATCAATCGGAAACTAAATTTATTCATCAACAACATTTCAGAAAACCCAAAATTAGCAAAAAAAAAAAATAAATTGTCTCATTGAAACAACGACAACAACCGCGCCAAAACCTTAATCCCAATAGGGTCGGCTACATTAACCAATAAATCAGCAAATAAATTGTCACCAACTAAAATTATCTTAATTGCCTTACATTATGGTGATAAGTGACAACTATCTAAACAAAATCACTACTATCATTATTCTCAACTTTTGCTAGTCTATCCAAAACATTATTAATATATGATGATGACAAGGGAGTTTTTCATCATTATTAATTTCTTTTTTTTTTTTATTACAGTAGAGTGATTTATTGGTTATTAATTCAAGTGGACGATCACCGAAAATGATTTATTGGTTATTGATTCATGTAGTAACCCTAATCTTTGGCAGCATTGTTGTTGATAAGCTTATTAAGTCTTAGCCCTTTATAGAAGGGACAAAAGGTAGTAATACTAAGTAAATACACATCAAATAAACCAAAAATAGTGGTCAAAAAGATTCTAATGACTATATTCCTAACTTTTTCAACAAATTTTTCTATTATTTATTCAAAATCAACATCTCCACAGTATAATTTCCAAAATTTACACCTGCAATTCTGCAAATTCCAAAATTCATCATATTTTACATCTCTAATCATGAATAAGAAACTTTAAATTAAGAAATTTCATCTAAAAATACTTTGGCATAATCAAAATTAAATCTCTATTAGACTAATACCTAAAAACAGTGAATTAAATACAAGAAATTTCCAGGCAAAAAAGAAATAAAAACTATGATAAATTTATCGTTACCAGACGAAGAACTTCTGCTGTTACGTGATCTTGACCTTGAACCGCCATAGAAACTCTCCTCCTTCACTTTTTTTCTATAATTGCATTCATTATCCATAATCAATCCACCATAACCCACCGAAAATTTTTCCAAGAATAAATATATATATATTATAATATATAGTAGTCTATAACATATATACCCAGAAAAATCTCCCAATATTAAACCGACGCAGAAAATTCAATCAAGAAAAAAAAAAAAACAAAACAATAAAATTCCAGTGATCACTTGTGTTTTTCTGCTGAAATTTTATTTTTTTAGGAGAGAGAAAGTATGAAATGAACCCAATTTTAGAATTAAATAATGGGGGTTGGTTTATTTATAGTGAGAAAAAAGAATTACGTAAATTTGGTAGGTTGACATTTTGCAATGAAAATAAAAGATTTTAATTAAAAATAAGGTAATATTCCCTCCATTTGATAGAAAATATCTCATTTACTTTTTGGCACTGTTCATTTATTACTTTTAATTTGTATTGTATTTTTAATTTATAAATTAAAATATAGTTAAGTGAGATCTTGTTTGATTCATTTGAATGCAATGATTATTAATATTCATTTTTTATAATATTTTGTTATGTATAATAAATGATATTAAGCATTGAATAAGTACATTGAATAGCGTGAAAAAGTAAATAAGACATTTTTCAATGGGATGGGGGTAGTAATATTTACAGATTTTAGGGCTGGATATAAAAATCGACAATCTCTTTATTACTAATAATTTTTACTTTTCAAAATTATCTAATTTAGAAATTAAAAAATAATTAATATTTTATATAATTATTTTAACTTCCCAAGAAGAATAAATTATAAAATACTAAAATATAATTAAACTAGTATACAAACTCGCGAAATGAAACAGTTGTTAAGAGTACAACCAAGTACATGTATTTGAGATCGATCATTCAAAGAGATAGGGAGATTGACGAGGATGTAAATCATCGTATACAAGCGGGTTGACTCAAGTGGCGAGCAACCACCGCAGTGCTGTGTGATAGGAAATTCCCAAGCAAGTTAAAAGAAAAATTCTACCGGGCGGCAATCAGACATGTTCAACTATATGAGACCGAATGTTGGCCCGTAAAGAAGATTTTCCAATATAAGATGAAAGTTACAGAAATACATATGCTGAGGTGGATGTGTGGGCACATTTTGATGGATCGAATTAGGAACCAAGAGTTTTGGGACAAACTAGGGGTAGCCCCTTTATCTGGAAAAATGTGCGAAAATAGATTGGGGTGGTTTGGCCATGTGCAGAGAAAGACTTTTGACGCACCGGTGAGGAGGGTAGAAAGCATTATAGTAGAGGGTAAGAGGAGTCGAGAAAGACCCAGGAGAACTTGGGGTGAGCAAATAAGAGTTGACTTGCATGAGTTAAATCTCTCTGTGGACCTGACTAGGGATAGGAACAATTGGAGACGCCATATCCATGTCTTAGATTACTGATATTCTCTTAGTTTACCTTTTAGTGTCCTTAACCTCCTTCTTTTAACGTTTCCTTTCTATTAGCGCTTTGTTTTCTTTTGTAGTGGTTCTTATTTTTATAGGCCTTTAAGCTATGATTCACATGTAATCACATCTCTTTATCTTCCTCGAGTCGGAGGAATTCTTTGGCCGCACTCTTCTTTATGGGTATGAGTTGCCGCCATCTTTCCCTCCCCAGACCCTGGCCTTAGTTTTCTATGAGCGGGATATACTGGGTAGGATGATGATGATGATGACGACAAACTCGCGAAATGCACGAAATTTTTAGTATAAAGTACCTATAAATATAAATTTTAAAGAAATATGCAATTGTATAATATAGTCATCAAATTATAATATTCATAAAATTATGTAAAACTTGAAATAAGATTTTATAACTACATAATTATTGCTTGATTGAATAAATTGATTATATATTTTACCCATAAAAAGCTATTTTTGTAAAATAAACAATTAGATATTACATGTTAAAATATCATCTCGATAAGTGTAAAAAACTAAATAAAACTACTAATTGTTTGAATTGAACTTTTCTTTTACAATTTGTAGTAATTTGATTTTTGTGTATGGTAGTACCTTAAAGATAACAATTAACAAAAGAATTTATAATTTCCAAGGTTATCATTCCAAGAAAATTTAAGTTCTCATGTTAAACTTAATTGCTAACCAAACACATTAATACCCTCCTTTTCATTTGAAATATTCCACTGTAAGCATAGAGAAATTTAATTAATGTTTTTGATACATATTTAGAAGATAAAATATATTCATGTGAAATATCGTTAGATTCGTCTTAATGTATACTTATGTATTTTTTATAATTTTTTATTATATGTATTTAGAGATATTAAGGTATAAAATTTGCATTAAAAACTGTATAATAAATGGGAAGAACAAAATGAAACAGAGGGAGTAGAAAATAATTCGTAATAATTTCATCCGTTTTTAGTACATATAAATAAATAATTACAGAGAATCAAATCTTATCTCAAAGAAGCAAATATCACATTTTTCAGGCAAGATCGGAAAATCTAACCCAACCTCTTTTCTCTCGATCTACCTTATAATTAAGAAATAATAAATAATTACATGCATTTTAGTACTTTGATTTGATGATGAGGAGTGTTTGGGTAATGGGGAGGAGGGGAAAATATTTATCCTCATAAAGTTGAATGAAAACTACGGTACAGTAAAGGCCTAAAGGAGCTGTTTGGTTTCACGCTTTTTCTCCGCCTAATCTAAAAATAATTTTAGTGCCGTGCCAAACACAGATTTGAGGAAGGGGAGAAAATGAAAGGCGTGTTTGTTTATGAGTAAAGGGATTTCATCTTTAGTTTTTGTCACATTTGTGTAATGGTGTTACGTGTTTTCTTTGTACTTGCTATGTAATCAACACAAATTTTAGGGATAAAAGATGTTCAAAACGTACCTAACAATTTAATATTATAATCGAATTCGATTTTAACTCGACAATTTAAAATGATGTAAAATTAAATGTAGACACAAAACTTAAATAACATACATCACCACCAATCTCCCACCCCTTTAAAAGAACCTCTTTTTCTGAGGATTTTTTAAAGGATCTTTCTCGAGCAGAGAAACTTTTTAACCGCATTTTCCTTTATGAGTATACGTTTCCGTCTTCCTTTTCTCTCAAGACCCTGATCATCGTTACAATTAAGAGTTACAGATACACAATTGACAATACAAATAAGGATAGGAAGGGGAAGAACATTTACCTGTAATGACCAAAAATGCCAACTACAGCCATTGTCATGCCTGCAAAGTATGTGTATGTGTATGTGTATGTGTCCCCCAAAAACACAGAAGACGGGTACATAGAATATACGTTACAATAATAAGTCAGGACACAAGACAGTCGAACATAAAAAATGTAGTGCAATCAGCAGCTAAAAGAATTACCAGTTGCAAGAGAGTAAAGCCAAAGAAGTTGCGAGCAAAGGTTGAACAAGATAAATAGAGAATGCATGGGCTTATTGATAGTAAGGGTTGTCCTTCGAAACTCCAATGTATACACCCAACCTGCTTATGTTGAAAGGTAGCAATGGTCGAATTAGAAGGATGTCACAGATCACAGCAATTGCATACCAGGAAGTGTCAAAATGCACGTCCGATTATATGGCAATTTGCAACAGCGGTTTCTCCTCCTAATAGTCATTAGGAGCGAAACATAATTCGCTAGTTAGTTCATCTTTTGAATTCGCAATTCGCTCAAAATGGTTCAAAAATAGCCTAAAACTGTCTATAATTTGCTTTTTTCGATTTACGAGGTAATAAGTGAATCATGTGACACTGGTCATTAGACATTGAACTTTAAAGAGTGATTGGAATCTTTGTAATTAGAACACTGGAACAAGATTAAGCACCGCATAATCATCGTACACATGATGTCTAATCATCACATATTTTAAAGCCCTAATGTAGTTAATGAATGATAAAACAAATTTCATGCTTTCTCTCTATTGATCAGTGACATGGACGCATTGATGCAATTATTGAATCATTACAATAAAGAATAAGAACTAATAAAGCATTTTACCTAGATCCAACACCTCCAGGCCAACATATGGAATGAAAGACTTTGGGATTACAATGGTTGTATGACCAGCATAAGCCATCAACAGAGGGAGACCAGATAGAAGGCAAGACTAATTTTCTGCATACGGCATGCCCCAAAAATCAGTAGAAGGGTCTTTCAAAGAACATGACACTCACAGCCTCCGTGGGACATCGAGAACATCGTCCACAAATCCAAGCACTAACATAAAGCAGATGGGTGCCAAAGCTGCATTATACTCAACTAGCTACTGCAAAACAACATACAAGTAATATGAATATCAGTCATTATAATATGCCAAAATGTGTTACCGATAATACTTCATGCAAAATGTAAATTAACAATATTTATGAAGTAATATACATAATAACTCCCGAGAATCCAGAACAGTTAATTAACAATATTGAAACAAGTTGACAAAGATCTTCTGGAGAGTAGCCTTGACAAAGTAACAAGGGTAAGGTTGCAAATTGGGCACATATAACCAAACCAAACCTCGCTTAGGTGGGAGAAACTGAATGACATTGAGGAGATGGATGTTCTAATATTGGACTGTTGTAAATATTCACATACAAAAAAGTGACATCCTCGCATGCCAACATGATCACACACATGCTTTTTTTTCTCAACAGACCTCACTCTATTTCCTGGTTGCTCAGAGCTTTATGATTGAATGTACCCGGTAAAGCTAAATGATAAAAAATTGCACAGTTCAGACTAAATCGCTTAAACTTCCTCTAAATCACATAAGCAGATAGAAAACTCAGTTTCTAAGCTCAGGAACCTACAACGGTACTGTATAGTTCATATTGCTACAAACACCCGTGTTGCCCTTTACACTCAAACATAGATAGGACACTTCAACTCTTTATCTTAGGCCAAGAAGATAGAATTTTCTAATAAAATAACTAGATCTGACACTAAATAGGAGTACACACATAAACGAGTCGGAGCGACAAAGACATGCAATACCAAAAGCTTAGCTTTTGCTTCAAATACCACTTCTATCGATGTTTCTTGAACCGAAAGGTAGAAGTCCAAGGAAGCATGCTAAACAATTTTATTTTGAAATAAAATTAACACGTACTTCCTCCATTCTAATATACTCGCTACATTACGGTTATTGATACTTCAAGCTTATTTTATATATTACGGCTTATATGTAAGAAAAAATATATGCAAGTGGAATCTTATTTGAATCGTCTAATCGCATACTTTCATAAAATTAACTTTTTATAAGTTTTAGATGTGCACACTTCAATATATAAATGATTTAAATAACATATTAGATTGCGTAAAAAGCCAAATGTAGCAAGTATAATGGAACGGAAGAAGTATCGGTTAACGTTCCCTCTAGTACAGTCGGTAGAACCCTTTCTATCAGCAAGAAGTACAAAGTAATCATAAACATTATGTTCGTCAAGAGAGAAAAGTTGTAAAAAATAAAACAGGCTTTCCAAGGAAGTATTACAAAAGGCACCGGAAAAGGGCAATTCAGATAAAGTAGAAATTTATGGTTAGCACAATTGGAAAACAATTAACCAAAAATTCAGGGGCATAATGGAGGAAACTATGGAAAATTGAGGAACTTAAATTGGATTCGGCTGTGAAGTTAGAATGTTGTAATATAATTGCCATTACGAGAAATTCAATCCTCACAACTATACCCAAACAACAGACTAAAATGAGAAGTGCAGCAATTTCATACGGACACAGAGAGTACAAAATAAATCAGACAATTGCTAAACATACACTAAAAAACAAGGCATAAGGAGCAATTTTTAAAACAAAATTCCAAATTTACTACTGACAAATTCAAGAGCAAAAGTTCAACCTGTCCTTCCAAACACCAAATTACAGTAATAAAATGTAAAATTTGCCCAGAATTTCAACCCGAAATGCCATCACTAAAATAAAACCCGTAAAAATCATAAATCCCAGGTCAAATAGAAAAGAATAATGATGTGAAAAACACCAACAACGATAAAAGAGGAAATTTCCATGATATTTCAAGTAAAGAATACTATCTTTTCATATCTTCAATCATATAGTTAAAGACCCAAAGACCCAAATCAAAGGGGGAAAAAGTGATCAATAATGAAATTCCAACAAAATATCGTCAAAATTCCAATCAATAAAAGACATATACCAACACTTTAATGGTGCCTTGATGAGTGCTTTTCTTGTTGATATCATACCCAAACAAATTGCAGCGAATAACATAACGAGGAGCGACGGGAATCAATCTAACGGTTGATAAAAAGCCGACGAAACTAGAGCAGCATTGATGTGAATAGATCGTGTAAGCTCGTCATCAATTTGGAAGTGAAATAAGGGACATTAAAAGAGAAACAGTGATGATTTTGGTCCATTTCACAACTTAACTAATTAAATGTTTTTAAGCTCATTAATGTCATTCTAACTTCAAATACAATAGTGTAATATTTTTTTGTGTTTTTTTTTAAAGATTTGCTACCCCTAGAATTTCATAAAAATATATTTCGACAATATATAATATCGCAACAATTAAAAGTAGGGCATTAAAATACAAATATATGTATAGATTTTATGAAATGTATATATTATTACAACATTTTTTTAATAAAAGTCAACACGAGCTTCTAAAATTGAAATTGTCAAAACATGTAAAGCTTCTTCATGCAAATCCATGGGGAAGGTTATAAGGTGTTGAAATCATATGCCACAATAAGTATATTATTCCCGAGCTTCGATTAAAATCGTCTGTACACAACCCAACCCTTACATGTCTTATACGTCTACCATGCAAACTCCGAATGATCTATAATAAACTTTATCGAACATTGAGTCTAATGGGTGAACTTTTTCTCTTCCCTACAGTGTTCAATGTGCTATCTCATTTGGTGAGTAGTAACGTAGAAGCATACAAACGTTGTAATATGGGCCTAACGAGAACTACTTTAATTGTTTCGTTGTAATTTGTTTGTTTTCATTGCCATCTATTTTTCACCTACTTCTCCTATAAATCCCACAACGTTTTGCATTTGCATTATTTTCCTAGTAGATCAAGCAACTGTTACAAAGTCTAGTTATTTGCTTGCTTCTTCACGTCATGAAAACCAATGGTCATTGTATTTGGTTTTGGTTAAGCCTCCTTCACCATATTATTTATTTCATCAAAAAAACTTTCGAAAATCAGAAAAATTTATCTTTGGATTAGTTAAGCGGCTTATCATCGATCGACATCTGCGTGTACATTTTGCTATCGGGATTCAATGGATTGTTTGTAGCACTTAGCATGCTGAAAAACCGTCTCACATGGGGGTTTGAACCTTCATGTACTTGCATAGGCAAATCTTCTTCTGAGTGCTCATTGTTTTCTTTTTAAAAAGTTTGGTACGTATCCAGGAATCTATACTAGCAACAACATCATGCTCCATACGCAGTAACTAATTATTTGCATTGTTTCGCTCAAGGGAAAAAAACTACAGTTCTTCCCAGCTTAATACCGAAATACTACTTTCACCAGGGAGGATATTTCAATGACATCTCCAATTGTGATAATTCTCTACAAAATTCTTACGCATTAAACTTAAAAGGATCCTTAAATTCATTCGGATCTTTAAAAACACGATTTTTGCATTTGATACAGGGACATCTAATATTCGTGGTTGATAAGTATATACAAATATATAGAATTATAATTTTTTTTTTAAAAAAGGTTATTTGTATCTTTTGTTTGGAACAAAACTACAAATAACACAGTTATTTGTATCTTTGATTTGAAACAAAAGATAAAAATAATGGGTTATTTGTATCGTTTGTTTCAAAGAAATGATACAAATAATATGTTATTTGTAACCCTTTTATTTATAACCCCCAATACAAGATATAAATAGCCTTAAATCAAATATAAAAATAAGACTTTTTCACCTAGTAATTAAAACATCAATATAGTATCCTCCTTGGGTATGCACCAAAATTTCTTCTGTATATTAGTCATCATAACCATATAAGTTACAATTTTTTTTTTTTTGATTAAGCTGGATAATCCCCTATAACTAAAAGAAAAGGAGAAATAATTCATTTTTTCTTGATGATGAAAATTAAACCTCTATTATAAAAATTGAAGGAAAATCTACAACCATTAACTAACTTATAATTCTCTTTTAATAAAAATTAATTAATTTTGTGGAGATGAAATGCCCATGCCTAGAGAAGGCCCATTTAAGCTACCTTGAGATTCATGACTGCTTGAATTGTCCTTTACTGAAGTGATCATGGAAGCATAAACTTGGGATGCTTTTAATTGTTTAATAATAACCTACAATAACATTGTACAAAATAATATTGGTACAAAAAAAATTATTTACTAGAAGAATATACATTGATTAAAAGGATAAGAGAAAAGAATTAATTTTCTTAAAATTAAATAAATTTTGGTGCTTAATTGAAGTTATTACCATTGGAGTATAAACCCTTGTCAAAATACCATACTTCAATAGTCTGCGTTTCAATTCTTCATCACCCCACACCACATGTTCTTGATACCTTTTATATTATTGTAAGGAAAAATCCAATAACAATAATGTCAAATCTTTAAAAATAAAAATTATGCAATGTTTAAAAATTATATATTCAATAAAAATACATTTTATTTTAAAAACAGTAACGGATTGGGAAAGAAAAAAAAAAACTATGTCAATTTAATAAAATTATAAACTACTAATCCCATTTAGTTTTTTTCACATGGCAATATATTATTTCAATCTTTAATGTCTTTGCTTGTGCTTAGTTATTAAAAATTATAAAAGTGATAATAAAAAATTTAGATCGAAAAAAATCAAATAAGATTTCAGTTGATTATTTTCTAATTTATATATTAAGAAAAAATACAAATAAGAGTGATTGATAAATGATGTCAAAAATAAAAATAGAAGCTTGTTAGTGAAATGAAGGGAGTATTATATTATAGAAGTATTATAATGTTTATGTTATCAATTAGAAACATTACAATACGTTTGATTTCTCACCATCGAAGCATTTCTGGTCGTGGTGTTGTTGAAGCAATAATGAATGCCTGCAAGTTTGAAAATTTTCTTCATTTAGATACCAAAAGGCAAATGCATAAAAATGAAAAAAAGAACTTCTTTACATTTTATTTGAAAGAAAATTTTCAAATGATAAAAAGATTTAGAAGCAAAAAAATCTCAAAATAACCTTTCCTCTCCTCTCTGAAAGACTGAGATAATGCGGAATAATTAGGGTTTGAATACGTTTTGTATTACCATTAATGACAGGCATAAGCCAGAATATATACAAGTACATATGGTCTACCTAAGGCAATAGAATAAATGACAGAATAAACTAAAAAATTACAAATCAGAAAGATTTCCCTAAATATTTACTTTCCTACATTCCCCCTTAAGTTAGGTCTTCGGGCCACCAATACCTAACTTGCATAATGTCTGCTCAAAGACGTCTAATGTGACTGCCTTCGTAAGAATATCAGTAAGCTGATCCTTTGATCTGACATAGGGAAGACTTATAATCTTATTCTGTAGTTTCTCCTTAATAAAATGTCTGTCAATTTCCACATGTTTAGTCCTGTCACGCTGAACGGAATTTTTAGAAATACTAATTGCTTCTTTATTATCACAAAACAATTTGCATGCCTTTCTTTGTGGGAAATGTAGTTCACTTAGAAGTTTCTTCAACCACATCACTTCAGTTATGCCTTTTGCAATGCCAAGGAACTCCGCTTCTGCACTTGATAGGGCAACCACTTTTTGTTTCTTACTCTTACATGTAACTAGGTTTCCTCCAACTAGTGTGAAATATCCAGAAGTGGATCTCCTATCATTCCGATCTCCTGCCCAGTCAGCATCTGTGTAGGCTAGAAGATCTAAATGTCTGTTCTTCTTATAAAATATCTCTCTACTACTAGTACCTTTGAGATACCTCGGAATCCTCATAACCACTGCCATGTGCTGTATATGTGGCTGATGCATGAATCTACTTACTACACTACGTATGCGATGTCTGGTCTGGTGTGAGCAAGATAGATAAGTATCTCAACAAATCTCTGATATTGTCCTCCATCTGCGGGTTTTTCTCCTTTAACCATATGGAGTCCATGATGAGCTATGATAGGAGTTTCTACAGGTTTGCAATCAATCATACCAATCTCTGCCAATAGATCAAGAACATACTTCCTTTAACTTATAAAGATTCCTCTTTCTGACCTCAGAACTTCAATGCCAAGGAAGTATTTTAATTGCCCCAAATCTTTCATCTCAAATTCACTAGAAAGCTGCTTCTTCAGAGTATTAATCTCATCCTTGTCATCTCCGGTGATGATCATATCATCTATATAGATGATTAAGCAAGTAATTCGGCCTTTCTGCTTCTTAAGGAACAGAGTATGATCTGAGTTGCTTTGTTTGTACCCAAACTTTGTCATAGCTGTGGTGAACCTGCCAAACCATGCCCTTGGACACTGTTTTAAACCATAGAACGCCTTCTTTGGGTTACAACCTTTACTTTGCTTATAATCACTCGAGAACCCTAGAGGAGCCTTCATGTATACTTCTTCCTTTATTTTCCCATGAAGGAAAGCATTCTTTACATCGAACTGGTGTAGTGGCCAATCCTTGCTTACAGCAACAGAAAAAAGAACTCGGATAGTATCAATTTTAGCCAGTGGGGAGAAAGTTTCCGAGTAATCCACCCCATAAGTCTGTGTGTACCCCTGTGCTACCAACCTAGCTTTAAACCTTTCAACTGTTCCATCAGCTCGATATTTAATAGAGTACACCCACCTGCACCCTATTGTTTTCTTTCCCTTCGGCTAATCACACTTTTCCCAAGTTTCATTCTTATTGAGAGCAGAAATTTCTTCTTCCATTGCTTTCTTCCATTTAGGATCTCAGAGTGCTTCTTCAATATTTTTTGGTACATCACTAGAGTAGAGAGCAGTATTAAAGGCCACAGCTGAGAGGGAGAGATTGTCATTATTTTCCCTGTTAATAGGATATCTAGACCTCTGTGCTTCAAATTTCGGATCATACCTTCTTAGTGATACACTTCTCGTGCTCCTAGAAGGTAACTCATACCTGTTTGGTATGCCTACATTGGCAACATCATCAGGAATATTTTCAACTACTTGAGGAACATCATAATTTACTTCTTGCAGCTAAAGAGGGATGACCTAAACGTCGATGCTATAGCCAAAAATGATGATCAGATGAGCCACGAGTAAGCAAAGCTTGACCTTTGTGAGTTGTCTCATCAACATAGTATAATCCTCCTTGTTCAGTACCATGTCCAATAACGGTCCCGGTCTGAGCATCCTGCACAACACAACTAGTGGAAGACATGAGAATAGTACAATTAAGTTCCCAAGTACGCTGACTAACAAAAAGTAACTTATGAGACAAACTAGAAACTAACAAACAATTTTTTAAATGCATAGAGGGAGACACATTAATAAAACCAACACTTTGAACTCGAACACACTCTCCATTGGCAGTTTTAATATGAGAATGGGTTGAGGGTTTATGAGTGATGAGATCATGAGAGTCGAAGTTCATAGTGTCAGTGGCTCCACAATAAAAAATCCATGGTGTAGATTGGATTTGAGAACTTTTATTTTTTGGGATGGAAAATTTTATTTCGGCTTATGTGGGTAATGTGGGTTGGTTTGGGAGTGGAATTTTAGGGAATTTAGGTGACATACTGTGGGCTAATTGGAGGGTTTAAATAAAAGGGAATTAGGGTTAGGTTTTTTAGTGGAATCATGTGACCCACTATATAAGGCTATTTTTGGAAAGTTTTCATTCATCCTTTTCCTCTCCCCTTTGGCCGGTTGTGTGTTTCTCTTTCCTCTCATGTTTCTGGGTTTGTGTTCTTCCTTTCCCTTCATTGTTGTTGTCCCTTACAAACCTCCAAAGTTTTCCCCCTTATTGCCGGTGGTATATGTTGTACTGAGGAGGGCTTTGCCGCCGGCTCGACCTGGTGTACCGGTGCCTTGGTGGCAGCCTTCTTCTTTTGTAGATCTTCCCACCAATCTAGGTAGCCAATGAGCTTGAAACATCCATCTTTGGTGTGTTTCGAACCACCACAGTGATTGCATTTCAAGTTTGTTCTATCCTCTCGCCAGAGTGGCCATTTTTCCGACCGGTGATGGGCGATGAGGCCACAATCGATTTCTGAGCGGTTTTGCCCCAATGATGAACTGTCGACCATGATTCCATGCCTCGAAATCTTCCTGCGAATAGCTGCATATGCCATGTCCAAGGTTGGAAGTGGCACTTGATTTAGTAGATCTCGATGTTCTTTGTCGAGTGAGTCATCGATGCCGACCAGAAATTGGTACAATCTCTGAGTTTGAATGTATGTATTAAAAAAAGTGATGTCCTCATCGTGCTTCATTGGGTTCGGCATTCACCGGTCGATTTCTTTCCAAATCGTATTAAGTTTACTGAAGTAAACTTCAATTGTGTCATTGTTTTGTTTGATTGCACTTGCTTTTGTACTGAGATCAAAAATTTGCAACTCGTCCCTTGCACTGCCGAGAAGAGTCTCAATACCACTCCATAAGTCCTATGTCGTATTGTAGTCTAAAAATTGATTAATCAGATCTGACTCGATGTTTGTGATAATCCATGAGAGGACTATCGTATCTCTTTGCTTCCACTGTTGGTAATTCGAACTTGCAGATGAAAGTAGGGCGGTAATGATGTGATCGAGTCGTCTCCGACTTTGTATGGCTATATGCATCAATTTACACCATCTGGTGTAGTTATGGTAAGTCAGTTTTTTAGCCACCTTCAAATCTGGTGCCGATGGTTCAATTTGGCTGGTTTTGTTCATTTGTTGAACAAACAAAACACTTGTTCCATTTGTGCCATTGTTAAGGGTTGGTTTTCTGTGTTTTTGTTTGGTTTTGAATCTGCCATGGAAAAAGGTAAGTAAATGGTAAATGATGAAAGCAAAAAAAAAATGGTGTTCGACAACCCGGAAAATACCTTACGACTCTGATACCATGAAAGACTGAGATAATGCGGAATGATTAGGGTTTGAATACGTTTTGTATTACCATTAATGACAGGCATAAACCATAATATATACAAGTACATATGGTCTAACTAAGGCAATAGAATAAATGACAGAATAAAATAAATAATTACAAATCAGAAAGATTTCCCTAAATATTTACTTTTCTACACTCTTCTCTCATTCTATTTACTCTTTTAGAAGAGAACATTCCAAAAGTCTCTTTTCTAGTGTATCAACATGCGATGTTGCAAGGTCAAGTTAATATTTTCTTTGTTTCTTCACTACATTTTTCAAGCCGCTCTTATAAGGAGTTTATGAGAATGCTTGAAAATATCAAAAATTAAAAATGGTATGTCCGAAAAGAATGACGTTCCTACCTTAATTGATTACTCCCATAGGCGAACTTGACGGGGGTTCTCATGTGAGGGGGGTGTTGGGATGATTTATCCCACATCGACAAATTGAACATGGAGTGCACACTTTATAAGTTATTGGAGTTCTTCTTCCCATTGCCATATGGTTTTGGGATAATATATATCTACTTGACTTATGAAATGTGTGCACCTAGTGTTTCCCCATTAATATAATGGTATTTACAATAAGTCCAGCCTAATTTAACATAAGGTACAACTAAAAAAACAACGCCACCTCCCTTTATTCTCATAAAGCACATCTCTCGATAAACAAATCACTAATAAATTAAGGTACAACTAAGGAACAACGCCTCCATTTGTCTCATAGCACATCTCTTTCGATGCACAAATCATTAAATAAAGAGTTAGGTATAACTAAGGAAAAACGCTTATAAATAGAGGTCTTCCGTTTATTCACAGAACACATCTCTCTCGATACAAAAATCACTATTGCTAAATCGGGAATACGTTTAATGAAATAAAACTAGAAAGCAAAGTATAGATACTTACGGAACTATCAAACTTCAAATAAAAACATCTCTTAACATCTTCTTGAGTAGGCTTACAATTACATCTATCTCGTCTTGAAGTCAAATCGGAAAACCTTGTGTATGTGTAATGCAAAACCACAGCCTCACTGATTTCTAACTCTCTGCCAATGAATTATCAACAATAATGAGATATCAATAATAATCGAGAATCATGTGTTCGTTTTAGGCCGTGACAATTTGTCACATAATCTCACCGTGGTCCGCTCGTGTGGACACGGAACACCCGTGGGCTCGGGCCCACAAACCCACGGGAATGAGCATTGACTTGCACATAATCTTGGTGAGGTTTATTGTTTCCCAAAACCATATGATAATGGGAAGGACTCCAACAACTTATAAAGTGTGTACTGTACACCATCTCTAATTTATCGATGTGGGATTAACTTAATGGTTGAGGACTTACCCTTGCGATTGGGGTTTGATTTTTATCACCTATGAGAAAGATTAATTCCCTTCTTAGAAGGCAGAGATCTAGAACAAAAACAAATGATATCGATGATATTTAAAAAAAAATGTGTTAAGGAGGTTAAACCCGAGTCAATTTTTTCTTTCACATAGCAAATTTTTTACCAATTTAACTAACACATACACGTGTTTATAGGTATATGCTAGAGTATATGTTATATATTCTAACACGCCCCCTCACACAAGAGCCCATTAGGCTAGAAGGGTGGATGCACATATGCACTGAACATTCCACTTTAAATGAGGGGTGGTTGAGATTCGAACCCGTGACCTCTTGTCACGTTGGCTTCTAATACCATGTCAAGGATTCAACTCAATCAAAAGCTTAAACTGATAGTTGAGGCCTCATGATATGTTATATACTCTAATAGTATATGATTTATACATAAGTTAAATGGTGTCATTTGACATCAATAAGTGCCCTTAGATTTGTCTATGCCTTGCATGTAGAAATTTTCTAGCCTACTCCCATAAAAAAAAAATGAATATAATGAATATGGTCTTACATGAGATCTTTGTCGTAGTTACTCCATCTGTGGGCTCCATTAGGGCGAAGATGATCTTGAATTCTTGCAGCTGATTTTCCATTTGAGTACGTTAAGAAATAGCTTGGATTACCTGGCTTGGTTGCTTCCTTGTAGAGATAGAATTTTAAGTCGGAGTTGTTGATTGGAAGATGCACTATATTCCTTTTGAACATGGACACCTGAGTTTATGAGGGGGCGGAGTCAGAATCTTACATTAAAAGAAATCAAATAACTAATACGCTAAATTATAGTTTAAAGACATGATGTACTAACAAAAATTTATATAAAAAGCAAATGATATATATTTTTTATAAATTATATCTTAACACAAATTATCAAATACTAGTGTAGAATTCCGTGCGATGCACATTTTTTTTAGCATCAGCATATATAAACGTATGATATTAAAAAAATAAAGTCAGAGATATTATATAGTAAAAATACCCAATTTTGACAGTTATATGTATAAATTAACTTTGTAATTTTAGAAATTGTCAACAATATATGATGCAATATATATTTACTAATTTACTCATATTAACTATAAATAAATGCTACTTAAAGATAGTTTAATGGTAGAGATATTGGTCAAGATCAAATACAATGTCCTTTTTATTTAGCAAATAAATGTCTTTCATTTGGTAAATTCTCTTTAGATGTGGCACTTGAAAATTTCCAAGCTTTGTAATGGTAGAGATATTGATCAAGATCTACTTTATCTTATTTAGTTTAATATTATAGTGTATGTGTTGAAACACGTAACTCCTAATCCTAAGCCCCTGAAGGAGGAATCCGAATACCTACAGGACGATTCACCCTGTGGGACGATAAAGAAGCACAAAACACCTGCAGGATGGGTAATCCTGCAGAGCAATAGAAGACCATAAGTGCCTACAGGATGGTTAATCCTGCAGAGCGATAGAAGAACATAAGTACCTACAGGATGATTAAACCTGCAGAGCGATAAAAGAACATAAGTACCTGCAGGATGGTTAATCCTGCAAAATGATAGAGGAACATAAATACTTGCTGGATGGTTAATCCTGCAGAATGATAACATCGAATATAATGACATGACATAAGACAACTGCAGCCGTACTCAGAAAAATCTGTTAACACTCGTATAAGGCAAGGCACCACACCTACCTCGTACCCTACCTAGGAAAATGTACTAAAAGACAGAGAGTAGGGACCATGGTAAAGATCAGCAAATCACCAAATGCCACATAGGCCTACGAGATACTTTACTTCTCTCTCCATTGATCCCCAAAAGATTCCATTTAAGATAAAAGCCAAAACAGCCATTAGCGTTTTTGGATCCTCTCCTAAGACTCATTACTATAAATACACGATGCCATGTATCACCAAGGGTAACGTATCTTTTTACACTAAAACCCATACAAAATATTCGCTTGAGCTTTAACAGAAATCTTCTTAACTTACTGAATTAATCATCAAAGGAGGACCCCCGGAGGACCCCTCTTCGGTCCTTGTTTGTTATCTTGTGTAGGAGAACATAGTGGAACAACCTAGAAAGCGACTTAAGCCTCCCCAGTGGTTCATATCTACTGTGAACCTTAAAAGACATTCTCATCGCAATAGTTGAGAATGTTGATTGTTCTCTCAACAGCCGGAACAATTTGGCGCTAGAAGGAGGGCCTAGTTCTTTCTAGCTACGTTTCACCCAACTCTTAAACCAATCACAAACTTTCCTTGAAAATGAACAACCAAAAGAAAAACCTTCGATCCAAATCTAGCGAGCTCCACCGAGCTAAAGTTGAAGGAACCTCAAATCTTCAAATCCTCAACAAAGCCAGGAACCACGTTCCATCAACGACCCAAACCCTAACCACGAGCAAAACTGGAACCAAATCCCTACTCGTAACCCACCTGTTGTTATGGGTGCTAAAGAATCAGAAGATGATGAAGCAACATCCTCTGTGGTGAAAGCACCCTCTGCTAGGCTAGGATTTCCACTCCTCCCAGTGGAGGACTGACATCCGAAGAAATAGCCACGCTAGCACATGGGCTCACGCAACCAATCATTGTTGCAAGGAGCAACCTAGCAATAACTCCACCACTGAAGCATGCTGCCGTGAATAACCCTATTCCTTATCCTCCTCACGAGGAGGATAAGACTGAAAAACTACCTGGATACGTCAGATATGATGGAAGCACTGACCCCATAGAACATCTCAACGCTTACCAAGGACATATGTCTCTTCAGAGCTCACAGTGATGCTTCCTGGTGCAAGAATTTCGCCTTAACCATGACAGGGCTTGCTCAAACTTGGTTTCAATACCTCCCTGAAGGTTCTATCACCAGTCTTGATGACTTGGCTACAAAATTTATGAGTAAGTATGCGCCGATTGTCAAACGACCAAGACAATCCATTGAAATAATGAGGTGTAGGCAGAGGAAAGAAGAATCCCTTAATGAGTACAGTGCACGATTCAGCATAGAATGTCTAACAGTCACCAAACCCGAAAATTCCATCATTCTCCTGGCCTTCAGGTCAGGATTGAATGATGACAGATCATATAGCAGAAGGTTCAAGGAAGATGATGGATGGATCAACAATTACAGCATGGACGACGTTAGAGAAAGAGCAGAGAGGTTCACTGCCTCAGAAAATTTCAGATACATTGTTGCAAGTCTTAGAGGAGAGAACAACAACAATAATAAGAGTCATACCCTGTTCGTTCCCAGAACAATCAGGACAGAAGAAGCAGGGGAAAAGGTGTCGACGAAAGGAGAAGTCACAGGGATGAGGCCAAGAGACCTACACTCCGAACCTTTGCCCAATTCACACCCCTAAATGCCTCTAGGGCACAAATCTTCCATCTTCACCGAAACTCCAAGTTATGTGAAAGACCCCCACCGTCCCTCAGGTCAGGAAACAACTTAAACCAGTTTTGTGACTTTCATGGAAGTTCAAGACACTCCACTGAATCCTACAGAATCCTGAAAAATAATCTGGAGGACCTAATCTAGAGGGGTAATTTCAAAAACTACGTTAAGTGAAACGTTGAACAGAAACGTCAAACTGAAGTTGAGAATAAGAGGAATCCTTGCCCAAGCCAGGACGAAACAGAAGCCAAGAAATAGAAGAAAGCCCCAATCTACATTATCTTCGAAAAATCCGGTGGCTTAGCAGATGGAGAAGCACATTTGAAGGTTGTAACCCAAACCACAGCCAGGATTTTCGAAGTCCATGAAGAAGCAGAAGCACCAGATTTTCCTGACATGACTTCTACAAGGGAAGATTGTAAGGAAGTCTCTTATCCCCACTATGATCCCTTAGTCATGGTAGTGAAAATAGCATAGCAGCCTGTCTATAGAGTCCTAATAGACACAGGGGCAGAAGTGAATGTAATATACAAAAGCTGCTAGGACAGAATGGATGCAGGAGGACAACACCTACATTCAAGACAAGAAAGGAATCGTTGCCACTTCCCCACAGGAGTTCTACATCATTGATGCCCCGACAAGGTATAACTACATCTTGGGGAGGAAATTCATAGAGAACATCACAGGCATCCGTTCCTCTTTCCATCAAACACTCTTGTTTATAGGAGAAAATGGAAGGGTGGGGAGGGTCAAAGGCTAACAGCAGATGGCCAGGACATGCAACATGATTAAAGCTATCAGGACCCCCAAACAGAAGCCTAGAAGAGAAGAAGAGAAAAAAGAAGAGAAAAACAAGAGAGTATGTACAGAAGAAATGGTGAAGGATCCAGGCACGGTCCTAACTCTCAGGGAAAAGGGGGCAGTAGAGATAGACCCTAGACCCTTGTATGATGATGAAGCAGGAAATAAAATACCTCCCAGGACTTTAGAGCATGAGGAGACAGAGCTGGAAGAGATACCCCTCATTGAAGGGACAGATAAAATGATCAAGTTTTGGAAGACCTTATCACCAATAATTAAGGCTGAGTTAGTAAGCCCAATGAAGGAAAACGCATACCTCTTTGCATGGTCTGTTGATATAGGGAAAACTGCATTCATTTGCACAGCGGGAGTCTACAACTACAAAATGATGCCATTTGGCTTAAAGAACGCAGGTGCAACATATTAATGGACCAGATATTTGTCAGCCAAGGGGGGGGGGGGGGGGGAACCTGGAAGTGTACGTGGACGATTCAATTGTCAAGAGCAAGAAGGAAGAAAACCTCATACCTAATCTCAAAGAAACCTTTGGGAACATGAGGAAGCACAATATGAGATTGAATCCCAAGAAATGCGTATTTGGCATCAAGGCTGGAAAGTTCTTGGGATTCATGGTGTCCCAAAGAGGTATACATGCAAATCCGGCTAAGGTGCAAGCTGTTTTGGACTTGGCGGAACCAAAATCCAAGAAGGATGTAATGAGGCTCACTGGGAAAATGGCGGCTCTTTCCAGATTCATAGCTAATTCAGCAGAAAATCCCTGCCGTCTTTAAGGTGCTCCGTGGGAATAAGAATTTCTTTTGGGAAGACGAACAGAAAAAAGCTTACCAACAACTGAAAAACCACCTGCATAGCCTGCCCACCCTGGCAAGGCCTGTCTTAGGGAAAAATTTGTATCTGTATGCTGCTGCCAGTCAAACCACTATAAGTGCAACGATAGTCAGGGAAGAAGGAAATGTGCAGCAACCAATCTGTTACGTAAGCAGGATCCTACTAGATGTAAAAACCCGCTATTCCCTGATAGAGAAGACAGCCTGTGCTGTCGTGGTGGCCGCCAGAAAACTCAAACCTTACTTCAATGCCCTTCAGGTAATTGTATTAACTGATCTACCACTTGAAAAGTTCCTAGACAAGATTGAGAGCTCTGGGAGACTGGCCAAGTGGGCCGTTGAACTAAATGGATACGGTATCGAGTATCAAGCAAAAACTGATTTCAAAGGACAAGCCTTGGCTGACATATTGCAGAATGCACGCACAACCCTGAGCTGAAAAAAGATGCACTCGTCTGGTGGCTGCTCATAGATGGCTCTTCCAGAAATGTAAGTGCAGGTTTAGGAGTTGTCTTAATATCTCCGGAAGGGAAAACCATAGAGTATGCTCTGAAATTCCAATTCAGAGTTACAAACAATGAAGCAGAGTATGAAACAGTGATTGCAGGCCTGCAATTCTGCAGAGCCTTGGAAACAAAACACGTAAAAACTAAGAATGGATTCTCAATTGGTAGTAAACTAGATCCTGGGGGAATACGAGGCTAGAGAACCTTCAATGCAGAAATATTTAGCAAAGATCAAAACCTAATTGCACACTTTGAAGGCTTCGAAGTAGAAAGACTCCCCAGATCACAGAATGAACAGGCCGACGCCCTTCCCAAATTAGAAAGCGCCAGCCAACATGAAATGAAAAGATCTGTCCTAGTGGAGGTAAAACAACAAAGTTCAATCTATGAAGGTGCAACATCAGTCTTCGCAATCAACAGATTGAATCTTCACCAAGGGGAAAGTCCCTGGCCCACAGAGCATTCAGGGCAGGATACTACTAGCTAAATGCCCTCTCAGACGCAAAGAATGTAGTTGAGATATTCGAGAAATGCTAGAAATTTGGTCCTAGCATTAATACACCTTTCAATGAGCTAAAGTTCATCCACAACCCAATTCCTTTTGCCCAATGGGGCTTGAACCTCTTGAGGCCATTCCCTGTGGCCCCAGGAGGGGTCAAATTCCTTATAGTGGGTGTGGATTATTTTAACAAGTGGGTGAAAGCAGAGCCTCTCGCTACAATCACCTCCAAGAAGGTTGAAAATTTTATATGGCAGCACGTCATCACCAGATTTGGGTTACTCATTGTCCTGACGATGGACAATGGAAAGCAGTTTGATTGTGATACCTTAAGGGAATATCTCAGTGACTTCAAGATCAATGTCGCATATTCATCAGTCTGTAATCCTCAGTGCAATGGCCAAGCCGAAGTAGCCAATAAACAAATCTTGAATGGACTGAAGAAAAAACTTGATGAGGCAAAGGGTAGATGGTCTGAGGTCCTGTATGATGTATTATGGTCATTCAGAACTGCTCCCAAAGAGGCTATAGGACAGACTCCCTTCAGGCTAGTATATGGCCCAGAGGTTTTACTTTCTGTTGAAATCGGTGTACCAACTCTGCGTACCTAATGCTATGAAGAAAGTGAACATCAAGAATCAAGGTTGCTGGACCTTGAACTCGTTGAGGAAGTACGAGAAGAAGATGCTCTAAAAATGGAAGCCTACCAGAACAGGGTTGCAAGATTGTAGAATAGGATGGTGAGAGAAAGAACCTTTCAAGTGGGAGATCTAGTCCTGAGATATGCCCAAGCTACGAAAATTCGAGATCATGGGAAGCTTTCCGAAACCTAGGAAGGTCCCTACATCGTAACTTAAGTTTTGGGTCATGGAGCCTACAAATTGACAAAGCCAAATTCTGGCACAACTGAAATTCTAGAGTCTTGAAGAAGTATTATGTATAATTTCGCTGTAGTCTATGCACAACTGTATTGAATATGGTCTTTTTTGACCTTTTAATGAATCAAGTTGACTTTATATACAACTATACTAAAAATAATTATATTACCTGCGAATTTCTCCCAACCTTGAGAATCTAAAGGTAACAGTTAAAAGAGGTCGCTCAACAGAAGAGCCTGATAAATGAAATCTGCTACCTTAACCATGAAAACAAAAGCTTTTTAGTTAAGAGAGACCCTAAAGTCCCGAATGTTATCCAAAAGAAGAATCAAGCCAGTTCGGTTTACGTCATTGTTTGGCTAAAGCTAAATAGTGCAGAGGTTACTTCAAAGCCAAGAGACTTGGATAATTTTGGCTTATTTTCCTTGGGTCAAATACTTATCAGGAAAGTTATCTAGTACCCTGATAAGATTGTTCCAGATCCCAAATAGACAAACACTTTTGAAATAGCTAAAGTCCCTAACGCATAGGGATGGTACTAGGATCCTGATAACCATCAGACAATGTCAATGCCAAAAGACTAGTATAATTCTGGCTCATTCTTCTTAGGTCATGGATTTAACAGGAAAGCTATCTAATGCCTTGCTAAAATAGACTCTTGCCCTAAACAGACTTTTGCCAATTCTTGGATCAAGAACCCTAACAGGAAAGTCATTTTACCGTGAAAAGAAGGTCTTGGAATCAAAAAAGTAAAGGCTAACGATCCTTAGGTCAACACTCTTCAGGACAAATGTTTTATACCTTGAAGAGGGCGTTCCAGATCCGAGCTAGATAAAAAACATTTATACTACCTACGACCTATTTCGAGAGTCTAAAGGTAACAGTTCAGAGAGGCCATTCAATAGAAGACCTTGACACAACGGTCATATCGTCCTGAAACACAACATCCTGCTAACATCATCCTGAAAATAAAATATCCTACAAATATCACCTTGAAACACAATATCTTGAAAATACAAACCCAACGCAATTTCAAACAAGTATAATCTATATCCTTTAGCATGATTACTAAAGCACATGGACTAGGGGGCATGTATAGGGATAGTACCACCATATATCCCATAAAAGGCGAGTAAAGAAACGAAAATTTTCTTTCAAAAAACTTGCAAAAATAGAAACCCCAACTCTAAAGAGCAGGCAAAAGGAAGAACATGAACTAGAATCAGACCTGTTGGCTCCTTCTTCCATGACTCAACAGGTCTGAGGGGCAAATTGTATGTGTTGGAACACGTAACCCCTAATCCTAAGATCCTAAAGGAGGAATTCGAATACCTGCAGGACGATTCACCCTGCAGGAAGATAAAGAAGCATAAAACACCTGCAGGATGATTTATCCTGCAGAGCGATAAAAGAACATAAGTACCTGCAGGATGATTAATCCTGCAGAGCGATAGAAGAACATAAGTACCTGCAGGATGATTAATCCTACAGAGCGATAAAAGAACATAAGTACCTTCAAGATGGTTAATCCTACAGAATGGTAGAGGAACATAAATACCTGCAGGCATCCTACTGAATGATAACAGCGAATATAATGACATGGCATAAGACAACTGCAACCATACTCAGAAAAACTTGTCAACACTCATATAAGGTAAGACACCACACCTACCTCGTACCCTACCTAGGAAAATATACTAAAAGACAGAGAGTGGGGACCATGGTACAAAGATCAGCAAATCACCAAATGCCACATAGGCTTACGAGATACTCTACTTCTCTCTCCACTGATCCCCAAAAGATTCCATTCAAGATAAAAGCCAAAACGGCCATTAGGATTTTGGGATCCTCTTCTAAGACTCACTACTATAAATACACGATGCCACGCATCACCAAGGGTAACGTATCTTTTTACACTAAAACCCATACAAAATATTCGCTTGAGCTTTAACAACAATCTTCTTAAGACCCCACTGTAATCATCGGAGGAGGACCCCTCTCCGACCCTCGTTCGTTATCTTGTGTAGAAGAACATAGTAAAACAGCCTAGAAAGCGACTTAAGTCTCCCCAGTGATTCATATCTACTGTGAACCTTAAAAGACATTCTCTTCGCAACAGTTGAGAGTGTTAATTGTTCTCTCAACACCTGGAACATATAGTAATTAATTAATTTGATTATTGCATATGGTAAATCATTGTGGATTCATTTAGTTATAGTATGATTTTTATGTAATCACTAAAAATCTCGAATCTAATATAAAAATTATACAAAAATTAGGAAAGACCAAATTAAAGTCAAGGAATAATATTACCAAGGAGGCAAATCTGCAGGTCTTAGCTTGTATGAGGCTGAGACGGGTGAATACAATTTGTTGGTTTTTACTTTAAAATAATAAAAATCATTAATTTAAATTATAAATTATCATTTGATTATAATTGATATTTTAAAATTGTTAATGATTATTTATGACTATAAAAAGTGATTATATATGTAGGTATCATATCATATACAATAACAATTGATTAAGCAAAATTGTTGTTACTTATTAATGGAGTACAAATTAAACTTTACCTCATCAAAAGGATTTTTAACATCATCTCTCTCAACGGCACCTTCCTGAAATGAGGAGAAATCTACTAATTAGCAGCCAATCTATTCATACAAGATATATTCTACCAATCGATAACCCTGCATCACTATAAAAACGAACTATCTGGTGACAAACTGTCGTTAAACTTGAATAATTGTAATTATAAAGTTGATATTAATTTGAATTAAATTTAAATTTAATTTTATAAAGTTGTTATTAATTTGAATAAAATTTAAATATAATTTACATTTTTTGCTAACTAATATGAGTTATTAGTGATTATTAACAACAAAAACAAAAGGAATATTATAGTTTTTAGAATAATTTGCGAATTACAACCTTAAAACTTTAGGACTTTTGCTAATTACAATCTTAATGTTTATTCTTTTTGAATTACAGTGACCAAAGTATCAAAGTCATGCATTTAGGTCAAATAACATAATTCAGACCACTTACCCTAGAATTTCAACAACCAAAACGGTTGGAATAATATGATTTGGTATGAACGCTGTAGATTTTGATGCTTTGGTGGTTGTAATTCGCAAATAATAAATAATGAAACTGTAATTCGCAAAAGTCCTAAATTTTAAGACTGTAATTCGCAAATTATTCTATTATTTATTATGACTTAAATTTATAGGTTTTTTTATCTTTTGCTCTGGGGTCTAAAAATAAATGAGAAGGCGGTGTATATTCACCTGTATAAAAGGGTAGTTGAGGTAATACATGCAAAATAATTTAATGAGAGAATATAACTCACATAATTAAGAAAAACAACTGCGTCAACTTCACTTGGAACTTTGGCCAATAACTCTAGCACCGAGTAATCTTGAGTCCCTCCAGGATGTAGGAGCTCATCAGTGTCAAGATGGATAATCCATTCCATACCAGCTTCCTATATACAAATGTTAATATGGGTATAAATCTCATTTATCATTATTATTTTAATTTGAAAGTGGACAAACAAAAAGATCAGATGGAGTAGTACTCTATATAATAATATTTGTGTACAACTGTTGATTGAATGTACATCTCAAGTCTCACATCAGAAAATATGAAGGTGTTGACAAATTTTTAAGTAATTCAATTCCAAATTAGTATGAGGTGTTTTGGGAGGTGCTTAAAAATATATCCACATGGGATTGAATTGGCTTAAAGCAGAAAATATCTTACTAATGTGGATCATTATGACATGCGAACCAATAATTGATATCAGAGCGAAAGGGTTGACGGTTAAACAAATATATGATGAAGCAATATTGTGAGTGGCAAGCTGAATTGCTAGAACAGATGTGTGGGCGTATTCTCTGTGTGACCTCACGATGAGAGAATCTAATTTTGGTGACTTGTATCGAAAGTGTTCTTGAGCAAGTTTCATGGTAAAGCAACGGTGGAAGAAAATAAATTATATCATTAGAGTAGAGGGCACGAGTAATGTAGTCTGAGGGATGAATTGTTGAGTATACATCTCAAGTCCCACATATATAAAAAAGATAAGAAAGTGTTAACTAGTATATATGTAATCTAACTCCAAATTAGTATGAAGACTTTTATTCAAAACAAATCTATAAAGACACGATCTAAAGCGAACAATATGACACTGATGCGAGTCATTCAAGACCGTCAGCCTAACATGCTACAAGCTAAGTCAATGAGAAAAGTTGATAGGTCGTACCTTTGCCATGACTATAGCCATTTCCATGTTAAGGTTTTGCTTCACAAATAATGCATGATTACATGGCTTGTGGAACTCGTTAGAAAGCCAAGTTTCATTCCATATTCGACTGATAAGTGTTAACCCAAAATTAGAGCCACATAAAAAAAAAGGACAAATTCAATTTTTTATACCATTTTACATGAAATATTATTTAACTTTAAAATACAAGAGTAAATTATTTCGAGATATATAGGGCTATTCATATAAATTTTAAAATTCATAACACTTAATTTGTATTATTATTAATTTATATTAACAAATTGGTGGTCAAAAGCACAATATTAAAATATTATTTCCAAATAAATAGAAAATAAAAATATGTTTATACTTTCATTTTATTTTAGTTATTTGCTGATGAATATTACTAAGGGAATAATTATTAAGCCATATTACCAAGGAATTTAAACAAATAACACAAACCTGTTAGCTTGTTGCACCTCTAGTTCTCTTGTTCTTGGTATTGTTTTTACCCCCTTTAACATAATTAATATTTAAGAGAATAAGTCATATATATAATCCACTTCAGTGAAAGAACAAGGTAATTAATAATTTTAATAGGAGATAATTGTCAATTCAACCAAAAGCTTAAGTTGATGGTTGAAGTCCAAGGATACGTTATATAATCTAAACTGTCATCTTACACGAGAGCTCATTGGACTAGAAGTATGAGGGGTGATTGGGATTCAAACCCACGACCTCTTATCACACTGACTTCTAATACCATGTTAAAGAACCAATTCAACCTAACGGTTAAGCTGATGGTTGAGGCAAATAGAAGGTATTAGTTAATTAAATAACTTACAGGAATAGAATCAAGGAGTTTAGAAACAGTAGGACTTGCAGCCTTGCCTTCCACAAATAGAAAGAAGTTTGTTACGCCAACAACCTTGTGATAAAAGATCCATGCTAGAATATCTTCTACCCCTGCTGAAGTAGTTCCAGTAATAGATATCTGATGTAGAAGTAGTAAATTCACATTTAAAACATTTACTCCTACTATATAGAAGTTACTAGAAGTATATAATTATTAATACGAATTCACTATAATAATTGCAAAGAATTTAAAATGAAAATTTAAAGTTTAGAAAATATTGTTTAAATTATTATATATTTATTACTCCCTTCATTTAACCAAATATTCCTTTAGTCCCTGTGAGAAAATACCATGATTAAAAAAAACTCCCATACATTATTTAAGTCATACGGTGCTAAATTCATAGGGAATATCTTATTTGTTTTTCATATTTCTAACTGTACTAATAATAAAAATTTATAAAAAATTGATATTAATAAAAAGTTGATATTAATAAAGTTTACATTAAGAGAATCAAATATATAATCTCACTTGCAATAGTAATAAAAAAAACCAAATGGAAAGTTGTTAGTAAAAGGAAAGAAAAATAATATAAAATTATTATATACTTTTTTCATTCTAAAATACTTGTCACGTTATGGTTATTGGTACCATTCATCATTCAAGCTCATTTTATATATTATAATTAATGTGTAAGAAAAAATATAGTCAAGTAAGATCTTGTTTGAATTGTCTAATCACATACTTTCATAATATTAGCTATTTATAATTTTTAGATATACATAATTCAATATATAAATAATCAAAATGATACATTTAATTTCGTAAAAAGTCAAATATAGTAACTAATCCAAATCCAACTATAATGGATGGAGGAAGTATATGATTGCATATAAAACATTTTAGATTAAGTTTAGTTTTAGATGTTAAATCAGATACACTTGTAAGTCGTTTTCTATATATGAGAGCCTAACATGAACAATGAAAATAATTTTTTCGCATTTTTATTGAATGTATTAATATTTGAGTTTTTTTTTTTAAAAATTATAAGCAAATGAAACTAAATAGCTGAAACATAATATATGTATATAGGTATATTATATTTACACGAAAGTGAATAAGGGGTGAGAAGAAAGAGGGGAAAACCATACATTGATGCGTTCTACATTGCAATAAGAAGTAGAATAAATGACATACATACCACAAATAAATAAAAGGCTAAGAAGAAGTTGATCCAATCATATATATGAACTACAAAATAATCTACCAATACCAAATTTGTCAAAGACTATGACCCCTCAATTAAGTAACAAAACTTACAAGTCGCACTTTTAATTGAAATAATTAAAATGGCATAATTTTGTCATTTAGAAGGCCGAGTCAATTATTTACGGATTTTGAGAATTCCACTCTTCCGCCCATTTTACTTCTCTAGATAAGGGTTGCATGAATGCCTTAATTAAAAGCCAAGAAGTTTATATTAAGTTATTAATTTTAAAATACTACATAAATTCTTAAATGAGATAGTTTTACGGTATATTATTTCTATTAGACTGACTCATATATATTTAGTGTATTAAAGTCAGCACTTATAATTTAAAATTGATCAATTAGATAAATGTGCTAATTATATAAATCCGTCTTATAATGAAAAGGTTTCATATAAGACGAGATGAAGATATTATTATAAAATTAAAAATTCATAGTTTTTATGAGAATTTGAATTGCATAGCTCAAATTTCATTTTAGTTATTTTAGTTATTTTAGTTATATAGAATTTTATTTGATTTTTTGATATTTAATAAGACCTAATTAGAATAGTATACTATAAATTAATAAGTAGATTTAAATTAAAAATACAATAGACCTCGTTTTGAAGGGGTCGAGCCTCTTCTGATTCTATGTAGATATATTAGAAAAGAGAAAGGGAGAAAAGATAGAATCGTGGTTAGCACGTTAAAGAAAGAGCGATAAATGGAATTAGAAGACCAATTACTAGCCGGGAACCAAGGGGGAATGATTTAGGGTTCCTATTTTTCTATTGTTGATTGCTAAAGGAGTTGCTTCTCATGTCTTCACTACATGTGGGTTTTACATATTCATGAATTTTTAAAAGTGATTAATCATTTTTGATTCAATTTTTTAAATTATTAAAATAGTAAATGGTGTTGACTTCCCTTTAAAAAATAGTGTTGACCATTTTTTTTTCTTATTGGATAAACTGAAGAAAAATAATGGGTCAGACTAGTTGAAAATCAAATTCATTACTTTAAATGAAAAATAAGTGATTCTTATTGATTCTTAATCAACTAGAATAAGATCTGATTTTTAATCAATTGAGTTTTTTTGTTTTAAATGTCTGTTTCTTAAAAACATTGGTTATATTTGGAAATAACGTACACATGACGACCTTAATAAATTGGTCTAGAGATCACACTATTTTGGGCAACTACTTTTGGTAAAAGTTTCATTGTATATATTGATAAAAATTTTATTCATGTAGTTAAATTTTAATTTTAATTTATTTTTTGTTTTATCAAACATTGAATTTAAGCTGATTTATAATTTTTAAATAAAATTATTAACGTAACGTAGATGAATATTTTTTTTCCAAACCCATCTAAAATGTAAATATATGGTAAACTGTTAAAACAAAATGAAGAAAATTACTAACCTTGGGTCTAACAAAAGATTCATTATAATTGAAGTTCCAACCGCCAATATGAGAGAAGTCAAAAGACTTCATTTGAGCCTTTTCATTTGTAGTACTCTTAGTCGTCGATTCATTATGATCCGACGATGTGGAGTTTAGCTGAGTCGAGCTACGGGTTGCGCAAATGGTGGGACTATCAAGAGACAAGCGCGTTAGCAGCTCGGTTGAGCCGCTGCGCCATTGAAAGAAAATGGTGAAGATAAGAAGAATAATGATAAGAAAGAGATAAGTTTTGGTGGTGCATCTATTAATGGCATTAGAAGAAATATTATTTGCATAAGTTGATGAAGATGGAGAAGATGAGTTGGGTCTTGGAGATGGTGAAATCTCCAACATTTTATTGATCTTCTTTTTATTATTTTGCCAGAAAAATAAGAGGAATTTATCAATTAAGAGAGATTTTATTCAAGTGTAGTTAGTATATAATATATAATATATTGGTTTAATTATATTATTTACTTGTGTTGACATTGTCTTTAGATGGTGGAGTCATGTATAGAAGAAAAGAGAAGTGGTAACCATTGACCTAGGAGTCATGGAGAAGTGGTAGTTTTTTTCCTTTTTTTTTTTCATTGCTTTATTGCATGTTGTGTCCAGTCGAGGGACTTTATTCTCTTTAGATTCTGATCATAGTTTTTATGAGTATGATATATTGGATGTAAAAATGATGACGATGACTCATTTCCTAATTCTACTTAAATATCTCATCCTTTTCTTTTTTTTGGCATATTAATTAATTTATATTAAATGCTTCATTTCGTTATTATGTAACCATTTCCTTTTACTTATGTTATTATGAGATTCAATTATCTATATAATTGTCATTATTATTTTTTAGTTCTCTTATTATTTAATTCACTCTTCTTATGCTGTCACTTGTGATCCTCTTTCCATTTTCTTAAAATTAGTGCATATTGCAAATAAGATGTTTTATTTGAATAAGAGGGAGTATTATTTATTTGTTATTATATATGGAATTTGGGATTTGGTGAGGCATTTTGAGATGGACAAATGAGCTGATTTTGCATCTAGTATTTGAGAATGATTTCATAAGTTTAAAGAGTTGTACATAAAAAAAACATCATACATAGAGCTGCGTAATTTGGCGATCCCAAAGTATTCTGACTTGAAATACTTCCTCTGATCCATTCTGAAATACTCGCTACATAATGAATTTTGACACTGTTCATCATTCAAGCTTATTTTATATATTGTAGCTAATGTGTGAGAAAAAATTTAGACAAGTGGGATCTTGTTTGAATCGTCTAATCGCATACTTTCATAATATTAAGTTTTTATAATTTTTAGATATGTATATTTCAATATATAAATGATCAAAATAACACATTGGACTGCGTAAAAAGTCAAATGTAGCAAATATAGTGAAACGGAAGAAGTATTTAAACTTAGGGTATTTATTTTGGAATGATGGAACTAGGTAATCAAGATAATTTATTTTTGTTTCATAGAACATATTGTTATATCAAAAAAGACCAATATTATATCCATTTAGGATATAATAAAGAAATATTGAATTAAAATTAAAAAAATGACCGAAAATGTACTAGATTCGACAAAAAATGATGAAGTTGAATCGAAAATAAGTCAAAACGGTTAGATATAGATTTCTCTAAGGTTTGGTTCAATTTTTTCTGTTTTTTCAGTTTTGAGTCGTTTTAGGATCACGGGTCGAAATTTGATAGGCAAGACCGGCCCTAAGATTTTAGGGGTCCGGGGAAAAAAATTAATTATGGGTCCTAATTATAAAATATATATTTATAATTAAAAAATTTATTATATCAAAAAAATGTTACACCCCAATAATAGAGTTTGATGTTATCTGCTTTTTGTTTGACAATCGTGCATTTATAATTCAATAATTAGTAAATCACTAATAGTTATTTTTAATCACACTTTAACTTGGTGGTTAAATGCAGTATTTAATTACAGAAGGTCTCAAGTTCAATGCGTATGAAGGTAAAATTTATCTACTTTTTTTATGAGCTCTAGACACATACCTTTCTTGCCCTTACGTAGGGCCGGTCTAAGGACTACTTATATCGTACAATAGCTTTATGTAATTTAATTTATTAGTTTATCACATAAATATGGAGTAATTTTTACTACTTATTCCATTTATCTAATTTTCATTATCCTAATAAGTTCCACTTGAATTTAATTGTTAGTAAAAAAATGAGTCGAATTCAAGCAACTTTATAAATATCAATGTCATTGTTATTATTCGCAAAATAATAATATATCTGGTATTAACATAAGTATATATTGATCTTAATACTAATATTCATAACAAAAATTGTTCCTTAGTAATATTTTATAACAAAAAATAACCTAATTCAACTAAACCTCGAATGTTTACATCCTAAATAAACATCATAATACAATTGTTATGGATGACAAAATAGACCACCAAAAATTTCAAGCTGAAGGAGCTCGTGCTGATGCAATTACAGAAGCAAAAAGTCCAGATTCCCTTAACTTTTGAAGTATTACCTGGTATTTCACAAATTCATGTAAAATAAGATATTGATATCAAAATATGTATTGGCTTCATGCTAAAATTTATTGAAATATCATATCATATCTCATCTGTTCTCTTGAATTTGCTACTTTTTTGTCCGTCTTAATTAGGACGTGTTAAATTTAAATAACCGTTAATAGTTTAATGAGCCTAAAATATTAATTTACAGAATATGTTATTATTATTAGTAAATATTTTCAAGTTGTTACAACTTATAGTGTGTCAAAATCAAAAATAACAATTTAATATATTTTCTACATTTTCTTAATACATTATATTCCAACTATCAAAATTGTTATTGTTACCAAACAATATTACTTACAGCGCTATATATCTAACAATTACTATTGTAAGTAGGGCTGGAAACAACTTAAACAACTAACAGCTATAGGCACAATGTGTCAAACAATTTCTTTTATGGAGATCTCCTATACTGTTTTTATTATATTTTTTCTTTTGACCTCATCCATATAATTTAAATATTTTGTTTTATTCTATTAATATTTACGCTATTTGTTATTCATGTCAAATTCATTGGTGGCAAATTCAAAAGATAAAAGGAGTAATATATATTAAAGGGTATATACTTTTTTGATCTGCTTCATTATACTTGTAACTAATAAAGATAATTTTCCACCCAACATATGAAAATCAATTACAAGTATTTCAGATTATATATAATATTTGTGATTCATTGATACAATGCAAGTAGAATTTAGATTTTGGGCTTACCATGGGAGAATAAATGCGAGTCATAACACCATACTTCAATAGTCTTAGGTTCATTTCTTCATTAGTCCAAACCACATGATCCCGATACCTTGATTAACAAATGAAATTTGAAAACACAATATGCATGGTAAAATAATTCATAAACAACATACACTAATTAACTTAGTCGGTAAAGTTAGATTTAAATATATCTATAATTTAAGATCAAATCTTTTTTAAAAGTTTTGATTGCGGCACTTTTATTAATAAAAAAACGTTAATTGGTAAATTTTATTAGACAATTTTAACTTATTTTTACTCAAATAGATAGTTTAATGATCTAATCATTTAATGTTAGCGTAATTTTTTGTTAAAACTAATTATTTCTTAAAATAATGCTGTTAATAGCATAATCAAAATTAACTGATCAAACAAGTTAATAAAATAAGTACCGGCCATCTTACTACCAAACATCCCGGCCATATGTTTATCAAATACTCCTAATGTTTAATTGACAATATGAAAATAAGTATTCTCACCATTGCAACATTCTTTCCGGTGTTTCCGTAGAAGCAATAATATATGCCTGGAACGAAATTGTTCAAAATTCATGTTTAATCAGTTACAAAATGCCAAAAAGGATTACATAATGTTTTTTTTTTAATATTTACACTTTTTCAAAAAACTCTCATGTAAAAAAAAAAATTATGCTATTGAGAAAAAGTAGTAGTGTACTTCCTTTGTTATCCATTACTTGCTACATTTATTTTTACAAGTAAATCAATATACTTTTTGATATTAAATATCTTTATTTAGATTAAACGAAAAATTATGAAAATTACATATTAAAAAACTAGGTTTTAAGAAAAATAAAACAAAATTTCATATAACTATATTATTTTATATATATATATATATATATGATTCATAATTACTGAAATAAGATTGAAGAAAAATAAAAATAATATTACTTTTTGAATATAGTAAGTATTATAAAACAGAACAAGTATAAAAGAGGTGAAATAAATTTAATTAATAAACTTACAGATTGATCAAATTCCAGCCAGAAGCATCTTTTGACATCCTCTTTAGTAGGTTGGCATTTATTACATCTATCCCTCCTTGAAGTCAAATCTGAGAATCTTGCATATGTGTAATGCAAAACTGCTGCTTCATTCGATTCTATTTCTCTGTCATTTATTATTAACAACCTCTATTACTTAATTTTGCTCATATTTAATCTCTATATTTACATATATGTCACTAATTCTTAAATGAGGCTGAAAGTCTCGTAGTGAGACTATTTTTATTGGGCTGACCCAATATATATTTTTTGTTTTAAAATGATTACTTATAACGTTAAAGTAATCACTTATAATTTTAATATAATTACTTTTTATAGTATATTTAGGAACGGAGGGAGTATAATAATCTCAGAAGAAACAAAAAAAAATATAAAATTGTAGGAGAAATGAAGACATACTTGGGTTCTTTGACGTAGTTATACCATCGATGAGCACCATTAGGACGAAGGTTATCTTGGATTCTGGCAGCTGATTTTCCATTTCCATAAGTCAAAAAATAATTTGGGTTGCCTCGAGTTGCTAATCTATAGAGTTCAAAGTTTGAATCATTTGGAAGATGCCCGAAATTCTTTTTGAACAATGAAACCTGAAACTTATCCATTCGTACTACTTAGCAAGCCAAATTCTCGGCATATTTTTTAAGGTATTCGATCACACTAAGCTTTTCAAATTAGAAACCCTCAATATTAGCTAGTTTCATAACAACATAATTTACTTTTAGTGGGATATATTAGTGACATTTGATGTTAATGTCAAATATCACAATTTTAAATTTATTATGATATATATAGTGGATCTAATTACATTTATTAAATCCTTTAACAGTATAATAAAAAATCAAATTAAAGCTTTTTACAACATCATATTTAGTAATATTTCTCTTAAATACTACTATAGACTATAGTTACAATTATATATGCCACTAACGACCAAATAAAATGTCACTAAATTAATTTATAATGAAACTTAAAATAAAAACCAATATTAGTGTCAATAAATCTTATGTCGCGAAAAATTAATTTTGTTATAATATATAAACTTCTCTTATTATTTTTGTTTAATTTCAATTACAAAAAAATAATATAATTAGATCCTAAAAAGTTATTAGGTATTTTACTTAGAATTAACTATACGTACCTCATCGAAGGGTACTTTGATATCATCCCTCTCAACTGCACTTTCCTGAAAGATTAGAGGAATGTTATGACATTCACTCATTCAGAAATAAGTAGCAATACTTTTATCCATATTAAATAATAATAAAAAAAACAAAATGAGTATGATCCTAGGATAAATAAAAAATGATGTTATAGGCTTGGGTCCACAAAGTTATGATTAAATAAATTTATGTTAGGAGGAACTTTGATCCAAGTATATTTAGGTCATAACTCTTAAAAACTCTGTTAATATAACACGGCAATAAAGTTAGTTCAACACACATACAAAGATGATTAAATGCATGAGTGTTCAATCTGTCTAGCTATTCTTACAATATATAAAAACTTTTGAGGTTTCAACCATTGACTTAAACTTTTAGTTGAATTGGTTTCTTGACATGATTGATAGCAGAGCCAATTGATGTAGATTGGCTCGTGTGAATGGGCCTAGGATGTCAAAGAACAAACTCAACTAAAAACTTAAACTAGCTAATAGTTAAGACCTGGATATATTATATACTCTAACAACATGCATAAATTTTCATTGGTCGCAATATGAATGAATTAATGTTGAGAGATTAATTAATTAGATGACTCACATAATTATGGAAAATTAGGGTATCAACATCAGTAGGAACTTTTGCAAAAATCTGCCTGATAGAATAGTCTTGACTGCCGGCAGGATGTAGGAGCTCATCAGTATCAAGATGGAGAATCCACTCCATACCAGCTTCCTAAAATAGTAATTCCATGAATAGATGAAGATTATCTAGTGATAAAAATAGTAATGTAGGTCAAGATTTTTGTAACATTAATATATTTACCCTTGCCATGGCTATAGCCATTTCCATGTTTAATGTTTGCTTCACAAACAATACACCATTGCATGGCTTGTGAAAGGCACTTGCAAGCCAAGTTTCATTCATTATTCGACTGAAAATCAAAAAAATTAGGAGTAAAGTATGTTAGGTAAATGTAATTTATTTTTATATATTATAGTAATAGTCTAGGTTAGTAAACAATGATATTAATCTTTTGAAAATATTATTGTTTCCACCACATTATATACAACGTATTTATTATCTTTTTATTTTTAAAGAGTCATTCAATATGGATAAAAATAAACTCATTTAAATCAATAACTATATAATAATAATTTTATTTACTAAGGATACAAAACATAATAATAATAATAATAATAATAAAAACAACAACAACAACAATAATAATAATAATAATAAAAACAACAACAACAATAATAATAATAATAATAAAAACAACAACAACAATAATAATAATAATAATAATAATAATAATAATAATAATAATACCATCATAATATTTTACATGGAAAAAATTTCATGAATAATTGACATAGACGTTGATCATAGAAAATAACGTCAACTTTTTAGTAATATGATGATATCTCATGCCCTGTATCTATAAAAAAGTGTTCAGATTTTTAAGAGAGAAAAAAATGATAATCTTATATAATACTTCTTCTGTTTAATTAAGTGACATTGTATAATTTTATTTTTTGATACTATTTATAGTTCACTTTTAATTGGCATTCAATTCTTAATCTATAAGTCAAAATATAGTCAACTGGAATCTTATTTAATTGATCTCAATGCAAAGATTGTTAATATCAACCTTATATAATTTTAGTTATTATGCACAATTAGAGATATTAAAATAGTTCAATGATATTGTCAATTTAGAGATCAAAGCACAAACCTCTTAGCTTGTTGTTCCTCTAATTCTCCAGTTCTAGGAATAACCTTTACTCCCTGTAAGAAAGAGAGAGTTATAAAACATCATTCATTAAAGACAATCAAAAAACACACAATCTATCTATAACCTTTAACTATTACTAAAATAAAACACTCCTAACATCATCACTAATTAATATTGCTTACGTGTTACAGCTTTAATAAAAATTTTCCTCCAAAACTCAATGATGATATCACTATTATTATGATTAATATTTATATCTTTGACTTTATTACTTTCTAACCATGACTATATTATTATCCATATTGATTGATTTTATACTTTTAAAGTCACATCATTTAATGTATTAAAAAATTATGTATTTATTTTATTTATAAAATCTTATCAAATTTATTTATGAAATGAGTGTATTATTTAATTAATGTATTAGATATTTTGAGATCGTTAAAAGAGAAATAATATTCTATTAGGATTTTTTTATTTATATTATTAGTTACTTAAATGCAATGCTTAATTCTAATATGGTTTAGGTTGTGATTATCTTTATGCAAGTGAATTATATTTTTTAGGTTTATGACAAACAATATATTTTTTTGTTTAAACTTTTATAAAATAATTTTACATATTTTTATATTAAATTTGATTTTGAAGTGTGTTATTATAGTTGTAAAACTTTATATGAATTAATGAAATATTTTATTTTATTAGCATAAATTGGTATATTATTTTTTTTATTAAAAATACTCATAAATTTGTATTGTATACTTTATGTATGAACCATTTGCCCTTTTATTTAAAATAAACAAATAAGGGTATAAATATAATTATATAATCAAATTTTTTCTCTTTTGTTGTGATTTATTTGTCACGGACTTAATTTCACAATCATCTGCATGCACAATGCAAAGTATGATACAAATTATATAATGTATGTAATGTATACAATTATTTAGAATGAAATGAGATATAACTAGAATATAAAATTTATTTCTTAAAATTTTAATTTCTTAAATGATACAAATATATCGGAAAATTTAATAAAACCGTGCACTATTTAATATATTAATTAATTGTTATGTAGGAAAAAAAAGAGAATAATTGGGAGGAATAATGTGTGAACGAGATCATTAAAGATAATTAATGTATTTGTGAATGATATTAAGAGATTAAATAATGATATGTCTAAATTTATAAGTTTAGAAAAAATAAAAGCAACGTATGAATTATAACCAAGGAAATTAAACATGAGACTAAAAGTTGAGAAAGTCTTGTATAAAAAATTTGTCAATATTATGTTAGTGTACATCAACCTTAAAACGTATTGAAGTAGTACTTCTTCTATCTTTTTCTATCCTTTTTGATTTGCATCAAAAAGAAAGAGTGTAGTTTTTAAGAATGTGGTAATAAATAAAGGGAGGGAATGAATTGCGTGGATTAAATTAAAAAATAGTTAAAATGTATGGATGAGATTAAAAGAAAGTGGTGGATTATCATCCTAAAATAGAAATGATGCAAATTAAGTGGGGCGGACTAAAATAGATATATTATTAAGTTAATGTATACTAAAATAGTATGAACCAGTTCTATATAAAACTTTTATCTAATGGTTAAGGAAAGGAACTTACAGGAATAGACTGAAGGACTAGGGATACATTAGGGTTTGCAGCCTTCCCTTCCACAAAGAGGAAAAAGTTGGTAACACCAACAACCTTATGATAGAATATCCATGGAAGAACATCATCTAGACTTGCTGAAGTGGTTGATGTTATACATATCTACCACATTATGATTTTCATAATTAATTTGATTGTATAATGTATTTAAAATTCCTAATAAAATTAAAATAAACATGAGTTACAAAATATGGAAAAAAAAATTCTCTAATTGTTGAGTATAATGCAAGGGCAAATATAGAATATTACACACATCTCTAAATAAATATGCATAGGATCAATTTAATTAGTTGTCATTTTTCTATCAATAATAATAAAATCTTTAATTGTTAGATTTGGGCTATAGCCGACGAAGGTTCGAGCCTGAATTCCCCTGCTACTTACCTATACAATTAATATGGTTTTTTTAGTTGGTCTTTAATGATTTTTTCATTTTGGGATTTTATAATTAATGCTTTAAATTAAATTTTATTTTAGTTTTTAACTGTACAAAATATAATTTATCATCATCATACCCAGTGTATCCAGCTCATAAAAAACTATAACCGTAAAAAATGTAATTATAATACCTTATTATCATGGTTTTATTGTTATTATTATGCAAACTCATCTAAGTCAACTTTTTCTGTCAATTATTATTAATAAGCTAGAATTATTTTGTAATAATGGAACACATTAATTAATATGAATCCATACAGCAAGAATTTGAGGTTTATTAGTTATTGCATATCGATATTTGATTCAGTATAGACACCAATATTGATTGGAATTAATTGTTTTTGATTTGAAAATTTACAAGATCTTTTTTAATGATTTATATATTTAATTTTTATAAAAATTTTAGTTGGACGACCTCGATCATATCTTCAATTATATTATTCCCTTTGTTTTACAATATTGGTTATATTTGACTTTTTTTTTTATGTATAATTTGATGCTTAATGTAATAGATTAAAAGTCTATACATCGAGACGATTCTAACAAGTTTCGAATATTCTATCTCAATGTAAAGATTTTTTTTTATTTGTATCAAATTTAATTTGCATCATTTGGTCTCAAGTTGAGGGGCTAATCTTTTATATCGTTACCTGATTGTAATGAGGATATTAATCTGTCTTTTTTTTTCTAACCTTCTCATAACTTGCCTGTGAATCATACTCAATACTCATTGAGATGATGATATGATATTTTTGTTTTTGATATAACCTACTCCTAGGGATGGTTATAGCCCTTGCCTGTGAATCATACTCAATACTCATTGAGATGATGATATGATATTTTTGTTTTTGATATAACCTACTCCTAGGGATGGTTATAGCCCTTATAGGTCTAGGATCATGTTGGACCCGCTTATTTTTTAAGGGTCTGGGTCTTATTTTTTTGAGACTCTTCAGATTCAGGTCGGATATGGATCCAAAAAATAATTGGCGGGTCCGGATCAGGGTATAGACCTGGACCCTTATAATTATTAAATTGTCTTACTATTTTGTGAGTATTGTGACTTTTTTCTATTGTACTGACTTCTGCCCCTACCCCAATACGCCATTTATTTTTTGTTTATATATATATATATATATATATATATATATATATATATATATATATATATATATATATATATATATATATATATATATATATATATATATATATAGTTTTATGCAAATTGAATTATGATTTGGACAAGCGTTTTTAGTAATTACTTTGTATTTGAATTTCATAGACTCGAACTATTATTTGTAATAGAATTTAAGTGTATATAGACGACACTATGGATGTATAGTTAGTATTAAATATTTGTAAAATACGTTAATGACTTACAAAAGGTTCAAATGTGACAAATCAAAGAGATATTTTTAGATCCATTAAGGACCCTAGACCCATCAGACTCGGAGGGTCCGGGTCTGAAAATTTTAGACTCTTAGGGTCCGAATCCGAGTTTGGATTTAAAAAAAATAAAAGTGTTCGGGTCTGGGTCTGGTTAGACCCGCCCCATGACCATCCCTTCCTGCTCCCTTTGTTTTTTTTCAAATGTTTTATTTGCTTTTGGGTTACTATTTATCAATTATTCTTAATTTGTATTCTATTTTTAATCCATGTATTAAAGTATAGTCAAATAAGATCTTATTTAATTCGTGTCTACATAAGGTTTACTCACATCTGATTTTTACAATTTTTAATTGTACACAATTTTCACTATTAAGTATTGAACTAGTGCATTAACAAACGTTCAAAAAGTAAATGATACATTTGAAAAAAAACAAAGATAATTCTCCTTTTTATTCATCTTAAGTGTCCTATTTACTTTATATAATCTATCCAATGCACTTATTCAATCCTTAATATATCTAATTTTGTATAATTATAAATTATAAAACGTTGATATTAATAAACATTACATTAAAACAAATCAAATAAGATCTCAAATGACTTTGCTTTAACTTATAGATTAATAATACAATACAATTTAAGACTGATAGATGAATAGTGTCTCAAAAATAAATGGGACACTTAAAATGAATAAGGGAGAGTATTATTTTTACCTCTGCATTCTCTCTTTTATTTATAAATATCTCATCACATTAACTCACTATATAAAAATTAAATTTCTTAATTTCCAGACCAAAGCAACCAAATAACAATCAAATGTAATGCATTCGTTTCATTATACTTATTACATATGACTTTTTACACAATTTAATGTATTATTTTGTCGTTTATATATTAAATTATATACATTTAATAATTATAAAAAGTTAATGTTGTGAAAGTATACGATTAGAAGATTCAAATAAAATTCCACTTGATTATATTTTTTCTTTACACATTAACCGTAATATATAAAATAAGCTTAAACAATGAATAGCGTCAATAATCTTTAATAATGCAACAAGTATTTCAGAACGGTGGTTGTAGTCTACTAACCTTCGGTGAAACGTTAGATTCATTATAAAACTTCCAAATTTTGGTGAAATCAATGGCGCACCCGGACCCCGGCGAATCATCCGGAGCTGAATGAGATAACCGGCTGATCGGATCGATGTAGCCGCCTCGCCATTGAAGGAAGAAGGTCAACAATAAAAGAGAAAGGATAAGCCAAATGAGAAACCATGAAGGTCTTAAAATTAAGTTTTTAGGGGAATGATCATCTGAAGATGATGAAGAAGAGGAGGATGATGATGTAGGAAGTATAGGTGATTCACTTTTAGGAACTCTTGGAGAATTAGTATGATTTCCCATATTGAAGCATGAAAAATTAATATGAATGGAAATAAAAAGCCAAGTAACTAAAGGATTTGGTCTTATTATTCAAGTGGGAGGGAAATTTATTTATAATTGTTGAAGGAAAATTGTTAAATATTATTAAAATAGATCCCATGATTTGATATTTTACCCGACTTTAATTTTATCCGAAATTGACTTGATCTGACTTGAATATGAAATAAAAATATTATCAAAATAGATCGACCCGACGATTCGATATTTACTCGATCTTAATTTTTGCCCAATACGCTTATTTAATGGTTTTTATAACCTATACACCTGATCTATACTCTATAGGTTTAGACAAAAATGGTAACTATTTGAAATTTGATTTAGAATATTTTCTAGAATATTATTTCATTTACTTATTTTAGAAGATATCTTTTATAAAATTTAAAATTTAAAATAATTGCTAAATATATCTTTTAAATTTATGCACTAGGTACATTAACTAGAAAAATTGTAAATATAGATAGTAAAATTATTAATTGTCATTGATTATAGAAATAAATGGATTAACAAGCCAAATGCTGATGAAAGCAATTTGATCAATGATGAAATCAATTTGATCAATAAAAATGGAGAAATTTAAATTTGAATCAATAAATTGATAAAAAAAAATGACAAAAGAATTAATAAAAATCTTAATCTTCCGAGGATTCAGACTGCAGGCTAAGTTCTAAGTTCATGCAATAAAAAATGGTTTCAAGAAATAAGTTGTTAGTTGATAATAGGGCATTAGGTACAAAATATAGTCAAACTAATTAAATATATTATTTTGGCGGTCGCCAACAGGTTGTATTGTTGAAGGAAGGTGCAAGTATTCCACACATTGACAATAACTACATAATCATATGTATTTCGATCATAATCATATGATCCTATTTCTTTATGTTGTGCTCTCCATGTCTTAAATATTCCCATATTTTCCTAGTAAAAAAATTATCTTAGTATCAAGGTAGAGTCTGTGTGGAAGGTTTTTTTTTTTTTTCTAATAGAGGCTGACAAGTCATATCCAGAACCCTCCAGGAGAAAGTAAAAAGGAATGCGCGCAGTCAAGAAACTCCTCACAGCTAATACATGCGCCCGGTAGAAATTGAATCCTAAATCTTCTGCTCTACATGTATATCCTCTGTCTTTTGAGCAACAAACGCTTTTGGTCTATATTTGCCTAGTAGAATATGTTTAAAATGATATTTATGGAAAAGTAAGAGAAATATGGAAACAAAATGACAAATTAATTTAACTATAGGTTATAACCAAAAATAAAAATATAGCAAAATCCGATACGAAGAGATTACAATTGATTAAGAGAATGTTTTTCGTTGAAAGAATTTTTTGGTGCCATAAATCTTTACGTAATATATTTGGTAGAATAAAAAGATTGTAAAACATAGATTTCTTAAGTTTTTTCATCCAAATGACTTGATGTTTTTCAGTATTAAATAGATTGAGTAAACTCTTTAAATCATTTGAATCATATTATAGTAAAATCCATGATCATATGGATTAAGGAATTAAAAGTTACATTAGTACAATTATTTATGGCGTTAATTAGAATTCCAAAATCAAACACACCATTAAAAATTAACAAATTAATTACTCCAATATGGATAATTGCAATCTTCTAAATATACATAATCTATCCATCTATCTGTATCTATAATCTATAAATATTACTAAAACAAAACACTGTTGACATCATCACTACCTAAAATTGCTTAGGTGTCACATTCCCAACAAAAATTTTCCCTTCAACACTCAATGATAATGTCATTGTTTTTATGACTACTTTTTTTATCTTTCACTTCATTACTCACGTCATTTAATGTATTAGAAGACTATATATATTACTTAGTTTTTTCAATTATTTATAAAATTTTTTTATTTTATTTCTTAAATCAGTATTATTCAGTATATTGGATATTTTGAGATGCTGAAAACATAATATACTTTTTTTAGGATTTTTTGTTATTTATACAATTAGTTACTTAAATGCAATGCTTAATTCTAATATGATTCAGGTTGTGACTATTTTTATGTAAGTCAATTATATTTTTCATGACAAAAACTAATTTTTCGTTTAAAATTTTATAAAATAATTTTACATATTTTTGTGTTAAATTTAATTTTAAAATGTGTTATTAATAGTTTTAATAATTTATATAAATTAATGTAATTTATGTCAAAAAATTTAATAAAACCGTGCATCGCAAGGGCACTATCTAGTAAATATAACTAAGAAAAAATTAACATCATCATCTTTAAAATTGTTTATATCTCGCTTTTTTATACAATTTTTTCCTTTCAAAATGATATGGCGGTATCATGATCATTTATCATATTTTGTAATTATAATGATGATTACACTAATACTAACTATTTTGAGATTTAAAAAAATATATATATTTTTAGTGATAATTTAACTTTTTAGAATAGTGCAGTAATTTTAAAGTATAATACAAATTTTATTTCATTTGTAATTTTTTTATTTTTATTAAACCTTCTTATTTAACATCTTTTAAATGAAAAAAAGCTTTATTTCAAGTTACTTAAAAATTATTTTACATACATTAAAATTTTACAATAATTTTAAATTTACTGCTAAATGTAAAATCTTAATTTAGAGACTAACAATTAATTACTAAAATATTATTCATAATTATTTCATATAATGTTAGAAAAAAAAAATTATAGGCATGCATCGGCACATCGCACATATGCCATTCTAGTATGTTTATTAATATAAAGGTCTTGGGCATGAAAAAACGTAAACGACTTCTCAAAATCCAAAAAAAAAATTATTATTGCAATTTTTTAAAATTAAGTGTTTATAGGTCTTTTTTTGAACTTTAAACAAATCATCAAAATATGAAATTGTAAATTTATTTAAAGCACCATAAATATTCAAGATGATTATGTGTTCTTTTAAAACACTTGATTAACATCAACATCAAGAATTAAATCATAATAATAGATTGCATATCTACAATAAGACATACACAAATAAATAAATAAATAAATAAATAAATAAATAAATAAATAAATTCATCTTCAATAATGGATCTTCTCTTATGATATATCATGGTGTATAATTTATTAATTTGCTAATAGTGAATCAAAGTGATTTATGTTCGACCATTACAATTCCTAATGTGAGTTAATTTTCTACTTATAAAGTCATATGTCGACTATAAGAGACACATTATATTAATATAATGAGTTTATTTTCGTAAACAATATATGTGAGATTATTAATGTCAATATTTATCCGTATTATATCATGAACAATAGTTTATTTTATCATAATATATTTGGTGAAAAATTTAGATAAGCAATTCACTTAACTGAACAATTTTATAATTTCTTCCTCCCCTCAGGCATGTGTCTCTATTTAGGGATTATTTATCTATCACTATTAATTTGTATTTTATTTTTAATCTATAAGTAAAAAGAAAGTCAAGCAGAACATGGCCTGATTCGTCTCAATTCAAAGTATCATAATATAATTATTTTATAATTATCAATTATACTGATATAAAGAATGAATAAGTATACATGTACTAAATTAAATATGAGATATCGAAAATGACTGAGAGAGTAGTACAAAGAAGAAAACACACAAATCAATAACATTATGTATGATTTATCTACAATCACAACTGTAAACTACATTTGTATATTTTTCTTTTGGATTACAGGGTAGGCTGATGGAGGAGAGAGTTAGGTGAGATTTGATTCCAAAATCTTGCCTAGAAAATATGGTATTTATTTCAACTGTTACAAGACCTGATTCTCAACAACATTTGTGTATGTTAATCTACAATGTTGTAATATCCAATCTAAGCTCCAATTTACACATATTTCCTCATCAATCAATTGAATTAGAAAAACATACTTAATGAATCATGATACTTCTATATATAAACCTATCAAAATTTGTGCTATCAATCCAAGACTAATTTTCTTGAGTAACATCACCAGTGATTGGGGCCTGGGGGAGACAAGGGTGGGATAGCTTGAAGCTGTTCGAGTTCTCCTACGTCTTTCAAGACCTTTCGTCGTGTATTGCCTGGATTTTCGATGCCTATCTTTCGAGGAAACGATTTTCCTACATTAACATTCTTATCTGAATCGCTTCGATTGGATGCAGCAGTTTGCGCTGATGCTATAACAGAAGCAAAAACCCCAGTTTCCCTTAATCCTTGGATTATGTCCTGTTCAATCAGTGTAACATACGCCAAGTTAATTCACTTTTTAAATTCGTGATTCGCTCAAAATTACCCTAAAAATAGCCCAAAATTGACCATAATTAGCAATTCGTAAAGAGATTAGTGAATCATATGACAGTGTGTTCAACACACATTTTTTGTTTGAGAAATGACAGTGAATGTTTAGTACACATAAGGTATTATAAGACTCACCATTGGAGCATAAATTCGATCCAAAATGCCATGTTTCAACAGCTTCTGTTTCAGTGTTTTGTCGTTCCATACAACGTGTTCCTGATACCTGAATTAAGAAGAGCATTATCGGAGAAACACGATGTGCATACACTTCATAAGCCAATGAAATATCATCACAAAACCCTATGGGCGCTATGGCAATGGAAGGAAGCCAGGAAGGGCTCCAATGAGTTATTAAGTGTGCATACCATCTTTAATTCATCGATGTGGGATAAACCATCCCAACAGAAAGAACAATGATAGATGACTAGAGTTTAATTTCTCACCATCTTAGCATTTCTTCTTCTGTAGCAGTAGAAGCAATGATAAATGCCTGCAAATTTGCAAATCTATTTTTCAGAACATTTAAGTTGTAATCCCTCCAATGGTTTAGTCATATAGAAAATCAGTAAAATCATGTACAACAACAATCTGTTACCCCAATGTCTTTAATAGGCTCCCACCTAATCGGGGTTTAGGGGGTTTGGATGTACACAACCTAACCCTAATTAGTGACAATAAAGAGGTTGTTATTGATTGAACTTGGTAACGAATTATGAACCGATAAACTGTTAATCGTTTAAAATCAAGACAATGTAAAGACTGATTCTGAGCCTAAAGCAAGGTTCGTGTTACATGTATCAAGCAACCTCCTCCCTGTGCATAGGCCCAACTCATCCTGCCTATGGGCCGGCCCTGTTCATATATCAAGCAAAACAAAAATAAATGATAAGGGAATAAGGAAAACTGAACTTACTGCTCTATCAAAATCCAACATGAAACATCTTTTGACGTCCTCCTTTGTAGGTTTGCATCCACACCTATCATGCCTTGAAGTCAAGTCGGAGAATTTCGAGTATGTGTAGTGCAAAACTGCAGCCTCCTCCATTTTGATCTCTCTGTTGACAATTTCAAAGACGGGCAATGATCATAGAAAACTAAACTAACTCTATGCAGTAAGAAGACATCAAGTGACGCGTACTTTGGACGTTTGACATAGTTATGCCATCGATGAGCACCATTAGGGCGAAGCTGATTTTGAATTCGTGCAGCTGCTTTTCCATTTCCGTAAGTCAGAAAATAGTTTGGATTGCCCCGAGTTGATTCCTTGTAGTGTCCAAAGTAAGTTTCCTTTGGAAGATGATCAAAGTTTTTCTTGAACATTGATACCTCACTGAAAGGTTCCTTAATGTCACTTCTTTCAACAGCACTTTCCTGAAATTTATGAAAAAAAGGACTATTCAAACCAGGCAAACGAACATGAAAGTCATCAGAAAGCACACAACGTAATGAAAACTAGTAGTCTTTCTTACATAATTCGAGAAAACAATCATGTCAACATCGGCAGGAACATCCATAAGCAGTTCGGTAACAGAATACCCTCGAGTTCCTGCAGGATGCAGAAGCTCATCTGTGTCTAGATGGAAAATCCACTCCATGCCTGCGTCCTTGACAAAATCGACATCTTCGAGATCAAATGATGGCTTAAAAGTCAGGTTATATGTGTTGACCTTTGATAAGTGTAAGAAGTCCTTACCGTTGCCATGCCTATAGCCATTTCCATGTTAAGGGTTTGCTTCACAAACAGCTCATTGTTGCAGGGCTTATAGAAAAAGTTCGACAGCCATGATTCGTTCCATATTCGACTGATAATCCAATAACAGGAGCAACGCAAACCACATTAACATTGATAATTGATAGATTTGTTATTGGATTCGTACAAAACAAGACCCGCATAAGAGAAGAATTGACTGCATCCTAAAACTCATTGGTCTTAGGAGGAGTACCCCATCAAGTATATATGATAGTCAATCTCTCTCTAATTCTTCGATGTGAGATCACATATGAATTATTTTCCAACAAAACTAAACTTCAAACAATTGAGTTGGTAAGTTAGTATGATCATAAATTTACATACATCAAAATTGATTTTAAATCCAACCTTTTCGCTTGTCCTTCCTTAAGTTGTTCGGTTCTGTATATAACATGTATACCCTACGAAATAAATGACTAAACATCAACATATAATCAATCTAGAACACCGAAAACAACCAAGTTAAACAATTGACAACTGAACAGTGTCATTTCTGGCATTTTATGGGCCCTAGGCAAACTGAATGAAATAACCCTCTATATAGAAAGTCGATTTTGAACTTTAACGGGTGCTTGATAAAATAACAAAGACAAACCAAATATATTATAATTATCTTTATAAATGTAGTTTAGGTGTGTCATACACTTCTTAATCAATAAAAAAAACTAATCATAAATACCGAATTTTTTCAAGTGCCTACTACATTAACCAAAATTTCAAACATTGGGCAATTTCTAATTCTGGACCCTAGGCAAATGTTTACTTTGCCTAGGGTTAGGAATGGCCCTGCGACTGAGGCATCATTTTAGCACGCTCAGCATAAGATAAGCGAGTAGACTCACAGGAATAGATTCGAGGACAATAGACACATTCATGGTTGCAGCCTTCCCTTCCACAAACAGGAAAAAATTCGTTATACCGATAACCTTGTGGTAAAATATCCATGGTAGAATTTGTTCTAGGCCTGCTGAAGTGGTTGTTGTGATACATGCCTATACAAAAATGGACATCCATATATTATAGTGCTGAATGCTGATCATTTTGTAAAGTAACACATTTTTTTAACTCACATACTATTCAGAAAATTGTGTCGAAAGTAATTCCATGATCTAGTCTCTTTCATAAATACATCAACTAGATGACACTTACAAGGCTTAACACACGCGCACTACAGGATATCAAATATGCACTTCTAATTTATGAGTGTGGAAAAACAAATCATGGTGAAAATAAACTTGTAAAAGTACGGGCGGATCCAGAAAAAAGAAAAAGTAATGTCACTAATAACTCAAATAAAACTACTAAGGGGATTCAAATTCTGGCTAATGGCGGGCATCGTGTGTGAAAGGTGACTATCTAATTAACCAACTCAGCCAAGCTCATTTTTTACCCTGTATTGCAGTACTATTAGATTTTTAGCCTTTTTTAATATTGTCACTTACTAACTCAGACCACGCATTAGATCAACCTCTGTGTAGAAGTGTCCTTAATTATCACAAATACAACATACATTAACAAAGTTGGTGAAATTGATCAAATTAGTGGTAGATTAGTACTTCAATATTATGTGTATGAATTTCAAAAAATGTATTGCAATAAATTAAAGTCTTAAAGGTGATATGACTTAGATTGTGATAAATCTGTTGTATCAGTCTATAACAACATATCTAAATTATAAAATTACTAGGAAGGAAATTCCTGAAATATGCATAAACCAAAATAGATATTAATTAGAGCTATGAAAGATTAAAGCTAATCAAAATTAGTTGGGGATCTAGCCTCGAGCCTACCTAGGCCATGGTGCATCAGTCATCTGATTAAAATTTTTATTAATGTCAAATACGGTTGAGTTGGTTAACAAACCATGAGTATTCAGCTTACGATATACTAATATTCTAAATTCGTAACTAGGGTAGCCGATTATTTTCAATTGTTTAGCCATATAGATCAATGTCCCAACAAACTTCTTACCCATTAGTCAAAACTTTAATGTTAATTAATTTCTAAATTTCATGTTAAACAGTTTTGATCCAAGGTGCCCATCAAGCTTATTTATTAGTTAACCTCTTTTTTATTTTTCGACGTGAGATCACCGTATTTCAATAGAGTTACCAATATAAATTGATTTACAATGAAACATAATATGCTCAAAATTAATGATTTATCATATCGCGTTAATCTTAAACCTAGATAAAAATTTCAACAAACCCACAAATTTTTAATACAATACACACACTAAAATTGAAAAAAAAAACATGAACAAATGATCAAGATAGAACCAATCTTAGGTTTAAGATTATAAACAAGGACAAATGAAAAAAAAAAAAAAAAAAAAACCAAAAAATGATAGATTTAGATCTTATAGAAACCCATAAACAAAAATTCGACATAAATTCAATGAAAAATACAAAAAAAGAACTAACCTTGGGCCTAAGATTAGTGTCATTAAACTTCAAATTCCAACCCCTGAAATACGGAAAAACAGGGGAAATTCTCTGACCCAATAAATTATCATCACAATGAATAGAAGATGATGATTTAATTTCAGATGAACTATGCATTTCAGGGTAATCAGAAGACCACCGGGTAATCGGGTCGATAGACCCGCTTTGCCATTGAAGGAAGAAAGAAAACAGAGCAAGAGAAAGAGGAAGAAGAGTGAGAAGGAGAAAAAGTTTGTAAAGAAAGTGTTGCTGAGAAGAGTTATAAGAAGAAATGATTGGAGAAGAAAAGGAAGAATTGGGTCTAAAAGATTGGGAAAAACCCGCCATTTTTGGAGTTCGAAGAAATGATGAGAAAAATGATAAAGCATGAAAAAAGAAGGAAATTATGTGGTTTATATGTGGAAGGTAAATCAAGACATGAGTGTAATTGTCAAAGGAGGAAATGTAAATGTGGAAGAATAGGGATGGTTTAATGTTGGTTTTTGTTTTTATATCTAGAAGCTTGAAAGGTAGTGTTTCTCCCCCACATTAATCTGACTTGTTGTATGAAACAATCTTACTGAAATTGTATTTTAAATATAAGTTAAAATGTTCATCTCATATATATTATGAAAATATAGACTTTTTAAGCTGTCTATTGAGATTTAAGAGACGGTCTTTCATAATAATAGTTTTCTCACTTAATTATTTGTCTTATTTTTTTTTATTATTTTAGTTTATGTTAATGAATTTGTCTCATTTCTTTTTTTTTTATATATATAACCTATTGTTTTTAGTCTCTATAATGTCTCTTATTTATTATAATGCTACTACTTTAATTTATTAATATACAATTTAATTTTCGTGTCAAAAACAAATAGAAAATAACTAATAAAGTTGAATAGATCATTTGAAAAAGTTTGTGATGATAGAAAAGTTAAGAGAAATGAACACGACCTAAACTAAGTAGTGGAAAGGAAAGGAAGTTCTAGAAAGCTTAAGGGTGAAGTTAATAATGTATTGCTTGCTCTAATTCTTTGAGTTTTCTTTTTTATTATTTTGAATTGTACTCTATGGTGGATTAGGATTTAGATGTTGTTTTTCATAAATTTGTCTATTTTACATGAATAAGGATTTACATCTTTATTAGATTTTTTTATCTGACCTCTTTAATCCGCTATATTTTCTCTGGCCTCTTTAATATCTGAGACACTGGATTTTCTTCATGGTCCTTCACGTTGAAAAAGTCGGCATTTTCAATAATGTTGAGGAAGTTGATATTTTAGTTCTAATCAAAATTATCCTCTAACACTTATTTCATTTAACTATTTTAAATTTTCAATTATCTTTAGACAATTAAATTGCTTATTAATAATATTAAAAAATCGACTAGATTCTTTATCATTTATCTATTTAATAAGTTAATCATAAAACTAACCACTAAATAACTACTTAATGCACACATTATTTCTTCGTTTCTTTCTTTTCCAATAGTATATGGAAATCATCTTAAAAAGGATGTATAAATGATTCCTCAACTTTTTAGTCTACTTTAGCCAATCCAACAATAATGAGTAAAAGTTAGTAAAAAAAACTAGATTTGCATGTGGCAATCAGGGAATGTTGTTGCATATTCATGCTTTGATTGTGACAAGATTTAACATATTTTTGATGTCGTTTTATGATTCTTGATTTACTCCATGATTAATGAACATGTGGCTAACTTTAGTTACTTCTTCTATCGAGCAATATTTAGTACAACACAAATTCTTGAGAGATTATCTCTAATTGACCTGCTCTAAAAAAAATATAGAATAAGTTTTTTAATAGGCATTAAGAATATCATAAATAGATATTTAGAATATTATAAGTACTTAAGCACTTACTCGGTGGGCATTAAGTATATTGTAAGTAGGCACTAAGGATATGGTAAGTAGGCTTGTAGGCAAAGTGTCTCGGTAGGCATTAAAAATATTGTAAGTAGGCATTAAGAATATTGTAAGTAGGCATTAAGAATATTGTAAGTAGGCATTAAGAATATTGTAAGTAGGCATTTTAAGTACTTTTTCGATGAGTATTAAGTATATTGTAAGTAGACATTAAGGATAATATAAGTAGGTATTAAGAATACAATAAGTGGATATTAAGGTTTAATGTACTGGGTCTGAGAGATGTGTCTCAAAGAGACGGCCTCTTAGAAGACCGACTATTAGTACAAGTACACATTATACTAAAAATAAGGAAAACATATTTAATGAAAAAGTAGGTAAAATATGTAAATAAGAGAAGACATATTAAATATGTAAACTATAATTAAAGAATGAGAGTGAATCACGAAGAAAAAACAAATTTTATAAAACAGACTAATATAAAAAATCTAGCAAAAGTAGAGTATTTTCTTATCTTAAGCATGAGGGATTATCCTCACACTCACACGTATCAAAATGCTTTTGTTTAATTGGGATTTAGGAATAGGAATGAAAAGTGCTCTAATCAATGTTGTTGGTCTATTTAATTTCCCTTTTCCCATGTGCCACGTAACATACTTATAAACAATATATTTCACCTTCTATTCAACTTTTAGTCTCACCAAAACCATGTGGTGGAAGTGGAAGTTCTATTGAGATTTGAATTTTTAGTTAAATCAAATCAAATTATATTTATTTTAGTTTTTATTTTTTCAATTTAAATTTAAATTTTATTTAGTATTTTACTGGACTATGTATTTTTTAAAATATTAGATTAAATTCGAATCATATAGACTGAATTATGATATAATTATGTGTGGGGCCATGTGAAAGATTATGTTAGTTGAGGTAATTGTTAGCCAAGAATAGTTAACAATTTCATTCAGGTTCTCTTTAGTTACTGTTGGCACATTGTGAGGTCTTATAACTCATGTGCACTTTGTCATATATATATATATATATATATATATATATATATATATATATATATATATATATATATATATATATATATATATATATATATATATATATATATATATATATATATATATATAAGCTAAGCCTTGTTTTTGTTCTCCTTTTGATTATCTTATGAAAAGTAGTTCTTATCTTATTTCAATTCACTTGTAACATAATTTCATAATTTACCATTAAACACATCATAATATTTATCTTGGATATAATCTTGTTTGCAAAGTTGTTTTGGTTGGAAAACCAAATACGTTAAGTTTTTTATCGTAATTTTCTTTATTTGTATATTCAAAACTTTAATAGTATGTAAAATTCAGTATTATATTTTTGAGGAGATGAAGATATGTTGAGATCTATTATAAATTATAATTTATATTCATTAATATAGACGTGAATCCAAAAGCCTGTGTGTATTAATTATGTAACATTAACTCAGAAAATTAGAGTCAGGTTAATTCAGTATAAATTTGCTCGTGTCTTAATCAATGAGACAACAATATTCAAGTATTGGCTTTCTTTGCAAGACAAATGTTTCTTAACCTTGATTTTGAACCTGTAAAATAAATCATCCATGATTGCCGCACCAAATGTTGTGTCTAGGAGAGATTCTGTAACAGCTCTGATAGACTTTGCCACGAAGTTGGCTCGATTTTCCAGGTTTTGACTACTGTCCACACTCCAATCAACTGTAAAACTTTTGAGTTTATTAAGATAAAATGATCCTTCTGCCCCCACCAATTTACTCACCTCCTGAATTGTGGGTGCATAAAATGGCATATTGAATTTATCTAGTTTTTCCTCTTCAATTATACCCTGCAGACAAATTACAATAGTTGTACTTAAATAGTTTTCTGTAATAATATGAGTTACATCTTCAATTATATCCTCCTAGTATTTTGATTTGTATTTGGTATTCTTCACCCTGCCCACATTTTAATAAAATTTGTTCTCTTTCTGCTTGTGAACGTAGCTAATACATAGCTAGTTCCATATTTTACCATTTAAGACATTGTAGCATAGTATATTTTACAATACCTTCACATGATAACTTTTTGAGTTAAAAATATGGATGCAACAAAAGTACTCATATCTGAAATAAATACTCAAACTTTAAATCAAGGGCGAAGGAAATTATAAATCACGACCAATCTAATCAAAAATTAGCTAATGTCTAAAGTTTATAATATAATTGATGACATATATATATATATATATATATATATATATATATATATATATATATATATATATATATATATATATATATATATATATATATATATATATATATATATATATATATATATATATATTAAAACTAATTTAACTCGATATAATAATTTTTTCTAAATGGGAACATGCGTAGTTATAGTTATTACCTCTAAAACCATATCATTGAGTGTAGACCCAAGCAGGTCCCACAAGGAGCCAGGGTCATTGCTCTGGAATCTACCCTGCAAAGTTAAGACCATACATCCATCATGCACCATCTCTTGTGCCCTTGACCTTAAGAAGAGTACGAAATCTCTCTTAAATTGTGCATAATATGCCTTTGATATTTCTTGAGGACTTGTGTTTCCTATGTATATATTCCCTTTGTTCAATGCTTCTTCACTTTTGCTTTCCAATCCTTTTGGTACCTGCCATTTCGATCACATATCCAACTTATAAAATCAAGGGTGGATGAGATTTGAATTCATGAAATTCCATTACTTGCACTTTTAATATCATGCATTTTTACAAATCAACCCAACAAAAAGTTTTAAACAGGTGATTAAATCCCCAAAATATCTATTTTTTTCCTTACGTTAGTTTCCTAATAGATCTCTATTAGGTGAATATTATCATCTAAAAAGGAAAGGTGGTCTCATCAAATAGAACATGCCGAGATATAATGATTTTACAGGATGAGAGATCATAGCACTTGTAACCCCTATGAGAAGAGGGATATCCTAAAAAGACACATGGAGCGGAACGTGGTTTAAGTTTGTGAATAGTAGTAGAGGGAAAAAGAGGAAAACATAAACACCCAAAAACCCGTAAATGAGTATATGTAGGAGACTTACGATATAAAACATCAGTAGGAGTGAGATTACCAAGAAGTTGAGAAGGAAGAATATTGAGAAGATAAGTGGCCGTGTTTAAGGCGTGAGGCCAAAAATACGGAGGAAGAGTGGCATGACACAAGAGAGTGCGAATGATGTTATTGATGGAGCGAATTTTGCGTTCGGATTTGCCATTTTGTGAGGATGTGTAAGGACAAGAAAAACGAAGTGAAATGCCTCGGCTAGTACAAAATTGACGAAACATATGATTGTCAAATTCACCCCGTTATCACATTGGAAAGATTTTATATTAAGCTCAAATTGGGTGTTAACAAAAATATGAAAATTCACAAACACATCATAAACTTGAGATTTGCGATATAAAGGAAAAGTCCACAAAAAATTAGTATAAATATCAAGAAAAAGAACATAATATTTATATCGCGATGGACTAGAAATAAGGGATGTCCACAAATCACTATGAATAATATCAAAAGGTTTAGAACTCATAGTCATAGAATTAACAAAAGGTAATTGAATATGTTTCCCTAAAGGACAAGAATGACAAACAAAATGAGAATCTTTATTACATTTAATTAAATGAGAAGAATACAAGGAATTTAAAACCGCATTGCCCGGATGTCCTAAACGGGAATGCCAAATGCTAGAAGAAAAAATAGAAAAGGCCGATGATGTGGAGGATGAAGAATTTGCTCTATGTGCGGATGGAAAAGGATAAAGATCACCCGTGCTATTATATCTCAGAACGATGCTCCCCGTGGCCAAATCCTTCACAGAAAAGCCAAAAGGATCAAATTTAACGGAAACCATATTATCATGAGTGAATTTTCGAACGAAAATGAGATTTTTAATAAGTTTAGGTGCATGTAAGACATTTTTGAGGGTAAGGGATTCTTGAGAAGAAGGAAGCGAAATATGCCCGTGACCAAGAACTGGAATTAAATTACCATTACCGACAACAATAGCATTATTGAATTGATGCTTTAAAGGAAATAAGGAAGAAGAGTACCTTGAGAACGAGTCATGTGGGATGTGGCACCGGTATCCATATAAAATTGCTCATCCGGAGTAGATAAAGAGAGAGTGTTCATGGCATGATCGATGGCCGTAGGAATATAATTCAGGGAAGCATTAGTCCCGGTGTGATAACTTTGTGCCGGACGTGGACCAAGAATACCATCAGAATACCCATTATTGGAAGAATGAGGAGGAGCCCAAGATGTAGTGGGAAAGGGGGCAGCAGGCTGGGCCAAATTGTGGCCGGCCCAATTATGCCAACTAGGAGAAGGAAAAGGAGGATATGAGGGTGGGCCTAAGGGATTTCTATTGGACCGAAAAGAAGTAAAAGCATTGGGCCTGTGTTGTTGCTGCTGCCAGGGGCCAGAAACAGTGGCGGAGCCATGGTGGCTGCCACGGTGGGTCCGGTCACCACGATGGGAGTGGCGGTGACCACCACGGTGGTGAGAAGGGCCACGATTGTTAAACGGAGCAGAATTTTCAGAAAAAGTACCTTTGTTTGAAGTAAGAAGAGCCGAATCTTGAGCGGGAGAAGTATGCTTATGATTAGAGCGTTCTTCCAATTCCAACATAGAGCGAAGAGTATCAAAAGAGGGAATAGGATTCATATGTTGAACCAAAGACTGAAAAGTTTTGTACTCCGAAGTCAACCCATGAAGAACTTGAAGAGCGAAGCGATTGTTGGTGATGGAAGTGCCAAGATTATTAAGAGAAGTGGCAATACTTTCAATTTCATTGCAATAAGAGTTTACATTGGCAAAAGTGGATAAAGAAATGTCATTAAATTGAGATTCAAGATGAAGGATTCGAGATGTCTTATTATTTTGGAAATTGTTCTCAAGACGAGTCCAAGCATCAAAAGCACAATCATCGGGACAAACTATAGATTGAATGTAACACCTCAGAATTTCCGACCCCTTAACGAAACCAAAACCGTAAAGGACGGGAGGAAATTCGGGTGTTACATAAAAGAAAAAGGAAAAGAATTTAGATAAACTTTAATTATTAACTTTTAAAAGGTGAGTGGAAATTTTGGCAGCATCTGCCTTAAAACTGTGCGCCTTTGTAGAAAAACAAAAGTTAATTAAGAAGCTAATAAAGTAAAGGCACTAACGGCTTATCAAAACTATATCACGGCGGAATGATTCGTCGCCGGCTTCTCAAATCAACATGCCAAACATGGATCGTGGTTCCAGTGTCGACGTTTGCGTTTTTTAAAAAGACTTAACTACTCAAAACCATACAGAGTTATAAACTACGCAGCGGAAATACAAATACACGTGGGAGGACACAATGCCTCATAACAGAACATATACAACCGAAATTTACAAAAGATAACAAGAGATACAAAATCGAAAGATAGGGTAATGACACAAGTTATGCTTCGCCCTCATCACTTTCCCCAAATGCAATGCAATGCATAAGAAGCTCCAGTACCTGCTACGCTGGTCTATGATCCCCCTGCTGCTCGACATTAGACCAAGGGCCAATGTGTCATAGCAGGACAATCATAGAAAGTCAACAAACAAACATAAACACAAACACATACACGTCAGTAACTAACATCAAATAGAATAAGGCCAACTACTAGATAGCATTATATCATAAAACAAATAAGATGATTTCATAAAACGCAAGCACGGATAGTAACCGTTTATCGGCCACTTATACTTCTTAATTTCATTACGTGCTTTCCAACCCGAACCATGTGCTCTCGGGTAGAATGCAGGTCTTCACGTTCCTCTCTTCAAACATAAACTCTTGCAAAACACGCATAGATTAACTCGACCTAGGCATTAACAGAATACCTAACTCATACCCTTATAGAGCTTGTCTATCTTAAGGTAAGCGTGATCATAGTTCGTAATACCCTTGAAGTAACTTAACTTAGGCACACTTCTCACTAGCATAAACTATTCTATCAATAATAAGTATACGTTCTATCAATGAGTAAATATTCTACCAAAGAATGAACCTTCTATCATTACATAACTTTCGATCAATGAATAAACTTTCTATCACTGAATAGTTTTCTATCAGTGGATCTTTTCTCTACTTCCTGGCATAGTGACACTCCAAAGGGCGTTATCGGCCTCCCGGCGCCCAATGACCCAAGCATGCTCATACCCCCCTTACGGTGGTCCCGTCGAACCTCACCTAGGGGACTAATAAAACAACCGGACATAATCCAGTTAAGTCACGCCAGCTAATCATAATATAGTACCTTATCAGATGGGAATAACTTCCACTCTCAACTATTAATGAGCGCCCTGGGATAGCAGCGCGCTAAAACCCACTGAGCCACTCAATAGAATATGAAATTCACCTATAAAGGAGTCATTCTAACTCCAATTAGGCATAATCTAATTCTTAAATAAATAAGGGGTAGTTCTCGCCCTCTATTAACTCTCATTCTCTAAACTATTCTAAGCGCAAGGATTTCATAGTCGATAGCTCTTCATGTAAAGTGTACTCAATAGTATCTCATAGTTTCAATGCAATGTATATTATCACAATAAACAATAATGTCTTAAAGCAAATTGCGTATAAGGGTTAGTTACTGCGTGTACGTACCTGTAAGCGTCACCGCACGATCAAAAGTCACAAAATCACCTAACTAAGGCTCTACTTTCCTCTTATGTAATAGGCACCTATATAAGTTATGAGTAGAACTATTAAGTTCCCTTAACTACTTTGACATACCAAACTAAATACCAATTTAACCGCTATCACCCATTCAACATGAGTTTCCGATTACTCTAGCACGCACACAACCCATTCAATACAAGTCAAAAATTATTAACTCAATACAACATAAGTCTTTCCATCAATTTAAAGTAGAAGTATGTGTGAATAGTTTCTTTACATTAATCAACTTGAGTTATAGCGATCCACGTTACTTTAGGATAACATATCAATTCACACTTAAATCTTGCGATGCTCATTTAGTGCTAATATGACGACAATGACGAATCTTATGTTTATCACATCGCAATATCATCCATTATATTCTTCAAGGTTAGGAAGAACTACAATCACGACATCATAACTAGTAACTTTAGCAACTCTCAACAATAAGTTAGACACTATGCTCATGACTTATTGAAATTACGTATTTACAACATCAATAACAACCTAATAAGGTAGTAGTAATTCTCTACAATTAAATCAATAACAATTAGCAACTCCTACTTCCAATTAACAACCAAAACCATTTCTATAGTCAATTGTAATCAAAACATTACTAATTGCCACCACGATAATCAACAAAGTCTCAACTACTTATAAGATTATTGAATAAATCATCACATCACCAAAGTAGCATACAAACACACACACACACTACTAGTAATCACATCTCTAAATAAAACCCTAATCATTTCATTTCAATGACAATTCTTTTAACTACTACCCATACTAGAATTCAATGAGACTAATACAATACACAATCAACACACAACTCATGAACATGGTAGATTCTAATTAAAATTAGTAAATTAATCAATTGGAAAGTGAGATGCTTACAAAGATTAAAACTAGTAAGAATGGTGAAGAGGAGGATGAAGGTCGTGGTGGTGGTGCACGAAGGCCAAGAAGGGCTGGAGAGGGCCTTAAATCAAACAGCAATTGGCGGTTGTTCGTGGGTTTGCTGCCGGCCAGCCACAGCGAGGGAGGAGGGAGTGTGCTGCGGTGGCGAGAAGAAAACGCAGCTGCTGGTCAGAGGAGAACGCAGCCTTGCTGCTGCTGCTTGCGGGAAGGAGAAGGCGGGCTGCTGCTGGTCGTTCACTGGTGGCGCAGGGGAGAAAAGGGGTTGCTGGTGTCCCCGTGGCTGCCGGGCTGCTGTGCGGGAAGGGGGAAAATGCGGGAGTGAGGGAGGAAGGAAGAAGAAGAGAAAGAAGGAGGAGAAGAAGGAAAGAAGTGACGGCTCCCTCTTGAGTGTTTAGGGTTTCAACGTTTTTATACTCGTTATTTCTATTATTATTATTATTATTATTATTATTATTATTATTATTATTATTATTATTATTATTATTATTATTATTATTATATATTTATTTATTTATTTTTCATCTCGATTTGTTTTCTTACGAGACCCAACTAAGAGACTTACCTTCGAGGGCTCACACATTTTAATAAATAATCATTTCGATTCAAACCTCTTTATTGGAGAAGTCGTAACTATATTTTTAATATATATATAAGTCGACATTTAAATCCGTATATGAAAGAAATTTATTAAAACTAATTCGGAAATATATAAATAATAATTGTAAAATCTTTAAAAACTATTAAAATATTAAATAATTACGTCATTAAAATCTCAGGGTGTTACAGACTACCCCCCTTAAAAGGAGTTTCGTCCCCGAAACTAGCGCAACCAAGTGCCAAATTGTGAAAATTTATATTTCTAATAACTCAAGGAGGCGTCTTAACGATTTTAAGCCTAAGGAATTAACTCAAAGATCGTGACCTTATTAACACTATTATACTCACTCTATCCAAATATTCATGCATATTTCGTTCCGAGCATTCATAACCATCTAAATTAACTCAACACCCAAACAAAGCATGTAAATGTCACACAATTAACTTAACATAATCAATCAAAAGCATGTAAAAATCATACAATTGACTCAACACGGTCAATCAAAAGCATGCAAATATCACACCAATTGATTCACACAATCAATCAAAGCATGTAGATATCACACAGATAGGTTCAAACAATGAATCGAAAGCATGTAAGTTTGTAATAGGTTGTTATCATAGAGACAAAAATGCGTGAAAACGCAAGAGAAAATGCGTGTAAATGCGCGAAATTTTACCGCATTCTACCCCCCTTAAAACTTAGTTACGACCTCGTAACTCACTAACCTCGAAACATATGCAAGGATAGTGTGGTTAGACCATGGAACTCTAATTATTTCATCTCTTCGATCTCAGTGCTACATACCCTAGTATCTAGGTCTCAATATGTTCTCTTAGTAAGACAACTCTTCTCAATGTTTACAAAAATAACAGAACTAGCAGATGTGGCTTTTAAAAAAAAAATATCACTTGAGTTCGTAACAACACGAAACGTCCTGTTATCTAATGTAATTCTCAAACAACTTTTTTCAATTCTACGTGACCACCTAAGATCGACTTTGTGATAATCTTGAAATGTACGGAAGGTTTAACTATTATAATTTGAACCATGAATGGGGGTAAAATATCAAAACAACAAAGTCCTAAAAGTAAAGTGCACGAAGTTGCTCAACACTTAACTCGTATTACAATTAGAAACCCTAGACCTGAGGATACTTGAATTTTACAAAACTGATTGGTTATCACCTCCCAAATCGATTCACCGCTAACTTTACTTATCATGACATAATCCTAACCTTTTACTTAACATGAAATGCCTTTTTTTATTAACCATATATGATCAAATCATTTTATAACATATTAATTCATACATCAAGAATCGATTAGTAGATTAATAACTCAAATTAATAACTCATAACATAATACATGTTTCATATATATAATCCAATTATATATACCACATTTTTAGCAAGTTACTGTAGTTAATAGTTATACGTTCACAACCATGATACTAATACACATATTGTAATCATTCAATAATAACATCCTTTATCCATCATAATATCAAATTATAATTACGATAATGTGAGGATGATTTACAATCATGAAGACATTTTTCAACTATTCACTTACCATACAACTAGATATGTTGAAAGTATAGAATTTTTTTCTTTTTTTTTTTATTTTTTTATTTTTTTATTTTTTTATTTTTTTATTTTTTTATCAATTAAGATCACGAACTCATATATGACTGAAGTAATGCATCATGTTCATATATAACGACAGCACTAATGGTACTAATAGGGTAATAATAACAGTGATGATCAACAAAGATGGCATTTTATGTATACAAAAAAATGCAAGATGAACACACCTACATCATCGCAATTTCCCATATCAATAGCAAAGTATGTATCATTCAGTTCGATAAAGTTGTGATACCAACACTAATTTCACAATATCCAACCTACATCATAACATTTCCATCTCAATACTACCTCTACCTATAAGACCGTTATCGCAACCATATGACTGCTACATTAACTATCCTAACACTATACTAAGGTACAACAACACAAGCCAACAAAATAACGCAACACTTGAAATTATGCATTACAATTATTCCTTCGCAAAAAAAAATTGGAACTCAATCACCCTTCGACCTAAGAGGCGAAACTTAAAACTAACAACTATAACATAATCGTTTGTATTAAAACACGTCAAAATTTCAAAACTCTTTCATCAAATGCTTATTACGATCCAATGATTTAGTAACATCAAATTAAAACTCTTCTTAACACAAGTGCAAATATTATTTAACTCTCTTTATCGCATAATAATGATTGTGTATAATAATCGTTTAAGACATACTCCATTATCTTGATTCATCTCTCAAGTTATAATTATTTGCATACTCATTGTCGTTTCTTCAATGTTTAGGTTTAAAACACCTGGACTTTTATTAGGACCACATTATCTTTAATAACCCAACTTATCACATCAATCATTATTAAAACAATAACTTGCATAGAGTCAACTTCATTTAGAATCTCATCTGAGTCTTATCATTTCGATACACTAGCAGGGCTATTAAATTGGTAATCAATGAGAAATTCTAAAAGACTTCAAACATTTAACTATATCTTACGTGCACAAGGACGCTTATTCCACCTCATCATCAGGTTATTTTATCCTTATGTCTTGTAATAGCCCAGAAGGCCATGAGGAAAACAAATTATAATATCACTGATTCCTTTTTAATTTCAAATATCATTTTATCCAGTTAACGCTTTAAAACCGTCACGGTTCTTCTTCACATTATCATCCGATTAAAATATTCATCACTCCATATAGGCATTTAATGAGACAAAATGTCTTAACTCAATAGTGCTCCCTTGAATCAATCCTTAGGCCCTTAACATGAAAATTTGTTTACGATGATTATTCTTTAACTATCCACTTTAATATGAAGTTATCGACTTATGTATGAATGATATATCATGTCTCAACGAAATACAGAACTCAAAGGACTTGCGAACAATAATTTTCTCCTTTGATACTCAAACTCATATGTCTTTAAGAAAAAAAAATCACCCTTATTTTATCCAAGGAATCCCTTTAAATAGAGATTTAAAGGTTGTTAGCCTTCGACAAACATAAAATATTATATTCATTATGATGAGAGTTGAATGCTTACAAAAATTAAAATCAATGACAAAGGACCTTTATAGTATATAATTCATCAAAATATATATAAAGTGTTTACTAAGGCTGATAGGTTGACTATCGTTTTCACTCTCAACTGATTCTCAAGGTCTCACTACAAGCATAATATGTTGGGTTTAGAACTAACAAATATATGTTACATAAACCAATTTAAAGCATCAGTCTCAATCACTGTATGAGACTAAAAACGTTTATTGGTAGACACGTTTATGCCACACTAAAACTCAACACTAATGTTACTATAGCTAGTTACAAAGGTCGAGAGCCTCAATCTAGTAAGAATTATAACTTCAAATAGAAATATTAAAGCGATTCTAGTATGAACAACAATACTAATGTGATAATTTGGTTCAGCTAATATAGCATTATCTTTAAACACTTAGCGGCGTTGAAAACAATCTCTTAACTTCAAATCAACACTATATAAAGAATATATCAATAATACTCTTATAGATCATGGTTCGAAATTGGGGGTTGAATTCTCAAACTATAAACTCTTAACGTGCTCTCGAACTTCTGCTTATATTAATATGTAGGTTTTAACGCATCTATACTTTAGCTATGACCGCATTATTATCATCAACTGGTGATTAAAAATTTATTTACAAGGTATCGCATACAAGACCCTTTTCTTTCATTTACAATACATCAAATTCTTATTACCCTTTAGCTCTTATGCTTATTCTAGTTCAAACTACCTATGCTCATACTTGCACAGTCATTCAACATATTCAAGAGAATTATGATCACCACCTTCTATGTTATGATATGATGGACGAATGCACCCAACAAAGGAAATGCTCAAGCAGATAATAATTAGTGGGTTCATGTATAGAATCAATATCAAAACTAGTAAGCTTTATGAAAGCAATTAACATGAACAAATACTCAAACACATAAGGCTAAATTTCATATAATCATCACGAGCAAGAGGAAGTTCCCGTTGCAACCAACTTCTCTAGAATTTCTTCATTCATACTTTACATCTTCATAATGACTACTTGTAATACAACTCATGAGTTGAACCAAATACTCAAAAATTTCATTATTTCTTGATAATACATCATTCAATTCTACTGATTTGTTAAATCATGTTATCATTCAAACCACCATCATGATTATTATTTATAATAACACACATGAGAATAAGTCTCATAACAAGCTAAACAAACTATATATTGATCTATGCACGTGCAATGGTAATCATTATGCATGAATGTGTAATGTATGCACCTATCCCATATCTACCCAAACTCTCACGAATGACTTCTAACTTCAGGCAATTTCTAAACGATTTTGAGAACACAAAGCGTCGAAAATAGGGACCACTGGCTCTGGTAACCACCTGTAACACCTCAGAATTTCCGACCCCTTAACGAAACCAAAACCGTAAAGGACGGGAGGAAATTCGGGTGTTACATAAAAGAAAAAGGAAAAGAATTTAGATAAACTTTAATTATTAACTTTTAAAAGGTGAGTGGAAATTTTGGCAGCATCTGCCTTAAAACTGTGCGCCTTTGTAGAAAAACAAAAGTTAATTAAGAAGCTAATAAAGTAAAGGCACTAACGGCTTATCAAAACTATATCACGGCGGAATGATTCGTCGCCGGCTTCTCAAATCAACATGCCAAACATGGATCGTGGTTCCAGTGTCGACGTTTGCGTTTTTTAAAAAGACTTAACTACTCAAAACCATACAGAGTTATAAACTACGCAGCGGAAATACAAATACACGTGGGAGGACACAATGCCTCATAACAGAACATATACAACCGAAATTTACAAAAGATAACAAGAGATACAAAATCGAAAGATAGGGTAATGACACAAGTTATGCTTCGCCCTCATCACTTTCCCCAAATGCAATGCAATGCATAAGAAGCTCCAGTACCTGCTACGCTGGTCTATGATCCCCCTGCTGCTCGACATTAGACCAAGGGCCAATGTGTCATAGCAGGACAATCATAGAAAGTCAACAAACAAACATAAACACAAACACATACACGTCAGTAACTAACATCAAATAGAATAAGGCCAACTACTAGATAGCATTATATCATAAAACAAATAAGATGATTTCATAAAACGCAAGCACGGATAGTAACCGTTTATCGGCCACTTATACTTCTTAATTTCATTACGTGCTTTCCAACCCGAACCATGTGCTCTCGGGTAGAATGCAGGTCTTCACGTTCCTCTCTTCAAACATAAACTCTTGCAAAACACGCATAGATTAACTCGACCTAGGCATTAACAGAATACCTAACTCATACCCTTATAGAGCTTGTCTATCTTAAGGTAAGCGTGATCATAGTTCGTAATACCCTTGAAGTAACTTAACTTAGGCACACTTCTCACTAGCATAAACTATTCTATCAATAATAAGTATACGTTCTATCAATGAGTAAATATTCTACCAAAGAATGAACCTTCTATCATTACATAACTTTCGATCAATGAATAAACTTTCTATCACTGAATAGTTTTCTATCAGTGGATCTTTTCTCTACTTCCTGGCATAGTGACACTCCAAAGGGCGTTATCAGCCTCCCGGCGCCCAATGGCAAAGTATGAGCTCATGCCCCCTCCAGCTGACCCTCTCGGGTTCTACCTTCGGGCTAAACCTAACACACTGGGGTACTAAACCAGTGAAGAGGCCACCATATTGGGGTTTGCAAGGCCCGCATGGTAACACCTCGGTCAAGGGGCGTTATCGGCCTCCCGGCGCCCAATGACCCAAGCATGCTCATACCCCCCTTACGGTGGTCCCGTCGAACCTCACCTAGGGGACTAATAAAACAACCGGACATAATCCAGTTAAGTCACGCCAGCTAATCATAATATAGTACCTTATCAGATGGGAATAACTTCCACTCTCAACTATTAATGAGCGCCCTGGGATAGCAGCGCGCTAAAACCCACTGAGCCACTCAATAGAATATGAAATTCACCTATAAAGGAGTCATTCTAACTCCAATTAGGCATAATCTAATTCTTAAATAAATAAGGGGTAGTTCTCGCCCTCTATTAACTCTCATTCTCTAAACTATTCTAAGCGCAAGGATTTCATAGTCGATAGCTCTTCATGTAAAGTGTACTCAATAGTATCTCATAGTTTCAATGCAATGTATATTATCACAATAAACAATAATGTCTTAAAGCAAATTGCGTATAAGGGTTAGTTACTGCGTGTACGTACCTGTAAGCGTCACCGCACGATCAAAAGTCACAAAATCACCTAACTAAGGCTCTACTTTCCTCTTATGTAATAGGCACCTATATAAGTTATGAGTAGAACTATTAAGTTCCCTTAACTACTTTGACATACCAAACTAAATACCAATTTAACCGCTATCACCCATTCAACATGAGTTTCCGATTACTCTAGCACGCACACAACCCATTCAATACAAGTCAAAAATTATTAACTCAATACAACATAAGTCTTTCCATCAATTTAAAGTAGAAGTATGTGTGAATAGTTTCTTTACATTAATCAACTTGAGTTATAGCGATCCACGTTACTTTAGGATAACATATCAATTCACACTTAAATCTTGCGATGCTCATTTAGTGCTAATATGACGACAATGACGAATCTTATGTTTATCACATCGCAATATCATCCATTATATTCTTTAAGGTTAGGAAGAACTACAATCACGACATCATAACTAGTAACTTTAGCAACTCTCAACAATAAGTTAGACACTATGCTCATGACTTATTGAAATTACGTATTTACAACATCAATAACAACCTAATAAGGTAGTAGTAATTCTCTACAATTAAATCAATAACAATTAGCAACTCCTACTTCCAATTAACAACCAAAACCATTTCTATAGTCAATTGTAATCAAAACATTACTAATTGCCACCACGATAATCAACAAAGTTTCAACTACTTATAAGATTATTGAATAAATCATCACATCACCAAAGTAGCATACAAACACACACACACACTACTAGTAATCACATCTCTAAATAAAACCCTAATCATTTCATTTCAATGACAATTCTTTTAACTACTACCCATACTAGAATTCAATGAGACTAATACAATACACAATTAACACACAACTCATGAACATGGTAGATTCTAATTAAAATTAGTAAATTAATCAATTGGAAAGTGAGATGCTTACAAAGATTAAAACTAGTAAGAATGGTGAAGAGGAGGATGAAGGTCGTGGTGGTGGTGCACGAAAGCCAAGAAGGGCTGGAGAGGGTCTTAAATCGAACAGCAATTGGCGGTTGTTCGTGGGTCTGCTGCCGGCCAGCCACAGCGAGGGAGGAGGGAGTGTGCTGCGGTGGCGGAAGAAAACGCAGCTGCTGGTCAGAGGAGAACGCAGCCTTGCTGCTGCTGCTTGCGGGAAGGAGAAGGCGGGCTGCTGCTGGTCATTCACTGGTGGCGCAGGGGAGAAAAGGGGTTGCTGGTGTCCTCGTGGCTGTCGGGCTGCTGTGCGGGAAGGGGGAAAATGCGGGAGTGAGGGAGGAAGGAAGAAGAAGAGAAAGAAGGAGGAGAAGAAGGAAAGAAGCGACGGCTCCCTCTTGAGTGTTTAGGGTTTCAACGTTTTTATACTCGTTATTTCTATTATTATGATTATTATTATTATTATTATTATTATTATTATTATTATTATTATTATTATTATTATTATTATTATTATTATATATTTATTTATTTATTTTTCATCTCGATTTGTTTTCTTACGAGACCCCAACTAAGAGACTCACCTTCGAGGGCTCACACATTTTAATAAATAATCATTTCGATTCAAACCTCTTTATTGGAGAAGTCGTAACTATATTTTTAATATATATATAAGTCGACATTTAAATCCGTATATGAAAGAAATTTATTAAAACTAATTCGGAAATAATTAAATAATAATTGTAAAATCTTTAAAAACTATTAAAATATTAAATAATTACGTCATTAAAATCTCAGGGTGTTACATTGAAGGAGAGAAGGACTAATAGAGCCATAAATCCATGTGCGAACAATGTCATCAAGACGTTACCAATCGGAATCTTTAGGAACTAAAGCTTTAGAGGAGTCATCGGGAAGAATATGAGAATCCACAAGGTGAGCACGACAATGAATCTTGAATAAAGTGACCCAAGTATGGAAATTGGAACCATCTTCATTAAGTTGAATGGGAATACTTGTTTTAATTTTAGTAATCAAAGTAGCTGGATGAATTTTGGTGGGAGAGGCCATGGAGAAGAAAGACTAAAGGAATGAAGGAAGAAGAAAAGAAAAAAAAAAAATGGCGGCAGCTTGTGGAATAAGGGCTGGTCGGCTGCAAGGAGAAGGAAAGAAAGAGTCGCGATAAAAAACCGAAGCTTCTGATACCATATAAGAATGACTCGGGTTGCCTTTCTCATTAAGATTGATGTTAATATATACAAGATTATAACTATGCTTTAGGAAACAAAATATTTTCCTAATATTCTACATAATCACAAAGATTATACATAATATGAAAGAAATCAAGAGATATTAGTCTAAGATATTCTAATATTCTAATAGTATTCAACACGTCTGAAACTACATTATTAATAATCGACTAAGGTTCACCTGATAGCCAAATATCATCAAAACAACCTTTCATCGCCCATCTAAGAAGGCGATGAGCTACCTCATTACATTTATGATTTGCAAAAATTGGAAAAAATAGAAGAGCTATACTTGTGTTATAGATACTACTTTTCATAATTTTTAATTATACACAATTTAAAAATATTAAAAATTAATCAAAAAACCTTTCATCACAACAACCATAATCAAAACCTTACATCACCCATCTAAGAAGCCGATGAGATATACCTCATTACATTTATGATACCAGAAACCAATTAGAGATATTAAGAACTGAATCTCATATTCCTCTTTATATAAGACTCTTATTTTTTAAGGTAAAATTGACCACATTCCTCTAGTCCTCTATTTAAAAGGAGTATGAGTTTAGATTGTCAATCATCTTTCCTCACCCAGACCCTATTTTCGAACGGGATGATTAGGCTGATGATGATGAAGAATTGAATCAGTATATTAACAAGTATGCACAATTAAATGGAACACCTACGCTGAATTAAAGAGAGTACGTCTTACCTGAGAAAGCCAATGAACACTATAAGAAGAATGGACAATGTGCAGGAAATGATCAGGAAATACTCTTCCATAGAAAGACTTAGGTGTTCCTGATATAAAGCATGCTCCAAAATCACTTCCTTTATCTTGTTTTAAGCCCTGGTAAAAGCTTGGGAGCATCTTAAATATGGCATTAAAATCATTCCCGGGAAGATCATTCATAAACACACTGTATTTTGGTGATTTCTCATTCATTCGTTGTCGTTCGTTGTCGATTATATCAATGATTTCTGAGACTACCAGCAAAGAATTAGGCCCTGAAGAACACCCAAAGTCTGCTATCATAAGGCAGTCTGGCTTTAAGGCATGGTACATTTCTCTTATGCTTTCTTGTAGTACTGGTTTTGCCTTTGTTACCACGCTTTTCTGTTTTTTTTTGTAAAAAAAAAAGGTGTTACAATTATGATTTACTTAAATATGTGTCTTTGGACTTGTTATATGTTAGACTTATTATTACGTCTCACAGGTATTTAAAATAAATCTGACGATTTAATATTTGTTTGACCTTGTAATCAAACCCAACTTTAATCTAACTTTAACATGAATTTAAATCTATGTAAAAATTAATGTAAATACAAAATTCGGTTTAAAACTGATTATTTGACCTGAATGAATACCTCTATCTAATTAGGTCTAATTTGATCTTATTTCAATTGAACTTAATTATTGGACTTGTCGGAGAAATTTGTATGGGCTTGCACATAAGGAAACCCACACGTGAGGAACGTTAACTGCAAGTCTGCAGACAAATTTGAAGATGTTAATTTCATCCTAAAAACAATTAGTAATAAAAAGAGTAACCCATCAAGTTTATATGTTAATAAACATCTATCTAATTCTTCAATGTGAGATATAATGTGTTATATATATTCCAACACAAAACCCATTTGTAATTCAACTTATCAAGTCTTACTAGGATTGAGCTAAACATAATTTTTTTTAATTTGA